>NC_068986.1:90007071-90013908 GCF_001194135.2 Octopus bimaculoides | reverse complement strand
ATATATATATATATATATATATATATATATATATATATATATATAGTGTGTATGTATATGGTTTGTGGGGCTTACTGGTTAGTGTTGAGCTCATGATTGTAATGTTGTGGGTTCATTTCCTAGACCGGACAGCTTTGTGTCCTTGAGCAGGGCACTACATTTCATGTTGCTCCAGTCTGCCCAACTGAAAATGAGTACCAGCTGACTGCTAGTACAGCTATCTCTCCCCCCTAGCTTTCATATCTTTGATGTTGTACAGGGTCAAGACTGGGATGGTCGAGAGAATAACAGTTTTTGCCTGTGACTACATAAGTACCTTGAACAGTTAGCGTAAGCTTGGTACATGCTGCCATGTCACACTCACTTATGAGTGATGGCTAAGATTTCACACATGCAAACACTAGAGAGAGAAAGAGAGAGAGAGAGATGTGTTCGTGAATTGACATATGTATGTGCATTTATATGTGTGTGTGTGCATACATATTGGCTATCTGTTGAAGATCATTTGGCACCTTCAAAAATACACACATACACACAAACATGTATTTTACTTTTTATCTAAATCTCTGGTTATCTGAGCTTCTTCCAAAAATTCTCATTTGATACGTAGTTTTAAAAAAAACTGCTATTAATTTTTAGTTTTTTTATTCTTTTTCTTTTCCTGTATATATTATTTCCATTGTTTATGAATTCTGACTTAGATCAATTTTGGAATATGGGTTGAGTAGATTTATTGTTTCAAAAAATAAACAAACCCAAACAACAATAATAATAATTATAATAATAATTCCAACTTAGAATATTGGACACATATTTTTTAATCCTTTGTTTCTATTAGACTAAATAATTATTGCAACATTTTCAGCTTCTTTATCTCTTATAAAATTTCTATTATTATTGATTTTTAATATTATTATTAGTATTATTATTTCTAACTTAATATTTCAATTTTATTCTAAGTTCATCAAATTGGCTATTTTAACAGTCAGATAATCTAGACCTTAGTGTGTGTGAAGAAAGAAAGAACTACTTAGCAATTCGATATTGTTATTCTGTGTCTATAGTCAAATACTTATCTTTTGAATGACATAGTCTACTCAACTGTAAATAAGTTTCAGCAAGTAAGAACAACTTATTGCTGTAGACAGGGGGAGCACTGCAAAACAAATGAGTGTTTCATTAGCTTTCAGTCTTGAGTGTTGCTGCAGAGGATGGACTCTTTCAAAGAAGCATTGTCAAGTCCCTTTAAGATAATTGGTTTAAGCGGCTCATAGCTATAAGAAACACACACATTCACATAATGAAATTGTTACTAGTTATGCTTGGTATTTAGAGTTGATTATTTGGTTTTCTCATGTGTAGGAAATGTCTGTATTTGCAGTCATTTTCTTATTTCTCAATAACTGGGAAAGCACTGTTGATAGAGGAAATATGGGATCAAACTCGATAAATAAGTAATGTTTATATGTATTGGATATCTTTTTTATGATTTCAGCATACACTAGTCTTCAGTCTTCTGTGATTGCACTGGAGTTGTATTGCTTGATGTGTTGATATCTACCTATATATATAATATTATGGCTGTATGCTTAAGAAATTAGCTTTTCAACCATGTGGTCTTAGGTTCAGTCTGATAGTGCAGCACCTTAGGCAAGTGTTTTCTGCTGTTATCTGGGGCTGACTAATGCTTTATGAATAGAATCAATAGAATTGGAAGCTGTACAGAAGTCTATCATATAAATATAAAATATGTGTGTTGTCATTTTTCCTTCATTGTATGAGATTGGATGTTTATATTCCCAGTGGATGTTACAGCCTGTAGCTATGTACTCTCAAAGTAGTGGAATAAAAAGAGCCCTTACTTGTAAAACAGGTAAGGGTTAGAGACAGCAAGGGTATCCAGCCATAAAGCATCCATCTAGTATGTGCTAGTATAGAAAAACAAGTATAAATTAAGGAGCAAGTATGTGTGTGTATGTATGTATGTATGTAGTAAAACTAGTTTAGATTAAAACTATGAATAGAAGTTAAATAAAAATAAATGAAATTAGTAAATTAAGTAAACAAAGAAACTATCTCTCAGAAGAAAACTGTGAGGTGGGGTAAGTAACCAGATAACATTAATTAACCATATTACTCAAGGTATTTTAGTAAATTGTAATTATATTTTAGGATGGTTTAGCTTTCCTCAACGCATGCATTTCATACATGCATATTGAGAAGTTGATTTATATACACACAACCTTAAATGAAATATTTCTATTGTTTATTAGTGAAATACTTTCGACTTTCTGTTGTTTGGGAAAGGTCCTCAGTGTTAGTAACAGTACAACATATATTCTGTTATATATTTGTCTGTAAAACCTGTTAGGGAAGAGAAAAAAACAACTTAAAAAACAAAAAACAACACAACAGCCAATTTTATAAATGGTTAATGAAAAGTATTGTTCATATAATTTTATGCATAAGAAATGATTTTTATATTTTTCATTTATATATTTTCACCTTAGTAAATATATTTTACAGTATCAAATACATGTATATATAATGTTTATCACATGTTATCTTCAGGAGCTTAAGGTTGGAATATTAAGCTTGTCTTTCATTCCAATTGAGTTGTTTACCATTTCATAATACCATAGATACTTAAATAATTAAGTAATGAATTCCTCTATTTTCTTAAAATTATTACTCATAAGTTATTATTTTATATGGCCCTGCTATAAATTGTTTAATGTTCATTAATCCCTCTATTTTGGTAATATGCAAAGGAATAAAGTTTGAAAATTTAATTAATCTTTCAAAAATATGTTAAAAACTTCCATATTTTGCAGTTTATGAAGAGAAATAATTCAAAAATCTTCTAACTAAAATGATATACTTGGATTAATTAGTAATAAAATGTATTATTCCTCAGCATTAACTATAAATCAGCTTTCATATAATATTCATAGATCCTCTATAATTTATATTCTCTCAAATTTGTAAGATTTAAATGAGGTTGATCCATGTGGATCTGACACTACTTATTAGACATCGTTGTCACTGTATTGCTTTAAGCAATTTTGTGTCTCCTTTTTGATGTCCAATGGATATGTTTGTATTATTCTGGGAAATTGAATTGATAGATTGGTTTATAAAAGAGTGCAAACAGTGTAAAATATTCACAGCTGCATTGTTGGTCTGATACAGTGCTGACTGGCCCTGTGCACATTTTAAAGTTGTTGGCATTAGGAAGAGCATTCAGCCATAGAAATTATGCCAAGAGCTGACATTGGAGTTCATTGCAGCTCTATGGCTTACCACATCCTGTCAAACTGTTCAACCCATGCCAACATGGAAAACATTAAATGATAATGATTTCTCCAAGAAAGATTATAAATGGTACATAGGTAATATATTATCTAGCATAAAATAATTAAAAAGAAAAACTAATATTACTGCAAAAATTTAGTGTTTAAAGAATATGTAATTTCTTCAATAATGCTTATACCAATGATAATTTTTAAATAATAATAAAAATGATAAAAGTAATAATGATGATATTTCAAGTAAAAAATCTGTAAAATATTTGTTTACTGTTATATGTAATTATGTATATGTAAGTGTTCATAAGAGAGACATGTTTCTCTCTTTGTGAATACTTGGGGCTCTATTAATTTTCTTGTTAACCACTACAGCAAATTTGATTCATAAGTTAAACAATGAGTATTTTAAATCCATTAATGTGTTCATCCTGTAATCATAATATACAAATATTTTTGATGAAAAGTTCACATGACTTTTTTTTCCTTCAAAATTTCATTAGAGATTTGATATTTTTCGATAAAATAAGATATTTAGGTGCTTTTTTTTGGAAGCCCTTTTTTCTGACTCCTTGTCCTTTCCTTCCTTATATGGCTGTTGTCGAGCAGGGTCGTCTCCACGCTTTGATTCCTCACGCATCGGTTCCCCAAAGTTTGTATACCCCAATTTGGAATGGGACGATGAATTTGCCGAAGGTAGGAACCAGTATTACCTGCCTCCCTAGTTCTTTATTCTGCCTACAGTGTCGTATTTTTTTGCCATGCTTTACAGTCTAGCATGATTCATCTGCTAGTAACACATTCGTATCATGATATATATATATGTATGTGTATATATATGTGTGTATATATATATATATTTATAACATGAAGTAAATCTCTATCTATCTATATATACATTACAACTGTGTTGACTTTGCATGTATTTTCTTCAGGAAGGTGCGTTTCTTTGTGGCAACAATGTCAGTACACATTTCACAAACATGTTAAATTCATTTGTTGCGTAACCGATTTTGGTTAATTATAACACTGTTCTTCTCCATCCCTTACCCACCCATGTTTTATTCTTTGCTATTTCATCTACCCACCAATACACACACGCATACAAATATGAAAAACACATTCCTAAACACTCTCCATATAAAACACATGGTGGCTTTTATATATATATATATATATATATATATATATATATATATATATATATATATATATATACACATGCATACATACATGTTGGTGTATATGTATATCTGGATGTGTTGATGTTTAGAGTTGAAATATGAGATAAACCAATCTAATTATAAATGTTTAATGAACAAATATGTGACCCTTCCCAGAATTCTTTGCCTGCTCCCCAAACTGACCTGCCTGCTCTTCAAGTCACTAGCTTTGCGTCTGATAAAAGTAATAATAATAATAAATAAAACGAGACACTTTTTTTTTTTTACCTCTTACTCTCTTTCTTTCCAAAATCTTCAAGATTTTATGAAGGTTGTTGCTGTGATATTAGTGTTAATTTTCTAAATACAAACTAAAGCAAATTACCAAGCAGCTACAACAAACAAAAGCTTCTTTCACTTACGCAATGCAGGCTTAAAACATCTGCGACCACTCTTGGCACTGGACAGTCTGCCTGGACATGATTTGCATGACAATGCATGCTTTCTGGATTTGGAGTTGATAGACCTTTTTTTGTTTTTGCTTGTTTGTATACATATATATGAATATATATGTCTGTGTATATATACATATGTGTCTGTATATACATATATCTGTGTGTATATATATCTATATATGTATGTATGTATGTGTATGTATATACATGTATGTATGTATATATATGTTGTAAATGTTTTAAAATTGTTTATTTTTATTTATCTTTTGTTTCATTTATTTATTATTATTATTATTATTATTATTATTATTATTATTATTATTATTATTATTTTCATTATTGTTTGCAATCTAATTTCATTTTTGCACTTGTGCATTACCTTGTGTTTTGCTTGACTTAATTTTATTTTGTTTTAATTTTGTTTTTCATTTTAATTGGTTTTTAATCCTTTTATTATAAAATCTAACTACTGTGGGGACTTACAAAAATATTTACTGTTAAACATGAAAAGCTGTCTTGCATTAGTTCTTGCCATTAAATATTATAACTGCAATCATCCTGCATTATGCCTTCATAGCTAAAGCTTCTATTAAAAGCAAAAATCAATTAGTTACATTATTTCATCAAAAAATTTTTTTCCCTGCATTTAAAAACTGACATGATGAATTGTTTTTAAAGTTAATAAATCCTGAGGGGCTGCTATTGTAACCATTTGACGCCTATTTTTACTTTACATTTTGAAATAATGCCCTTTTGAGAATTAAATTTTATTTTTTTTATCTTTTGGTTTAAATGTTTATTGTATTAACACAGATTGCTGAAAAGTTTGGTATGTACGTGCTAATACAATAAAAACATATACTCTGTGTCTTAGCTGGCCCTAGCTCTTATACTGAAGATAATCAAGAGATCTTACTAATTGAACTATTTAAAATAGACACACACAAAATTTATACATACTTATGTACATTTATACATTTAGGTGTTAGAAATCCAGGTAATTTAGATTCATTAAGGTAGACTAATAATGATGTATTGTCTCACCTTAATTTCCATGTCATTCCATAACAAACAAAAACTCATAAAGCAGTTATATATTTTTTTTAAATGGCCTTTAATAACTACTCTTCAATATTTGTTGAACTGATATTTTCACATTTATAGCACAATAAATATTTGATATTGTGATTGCTCATTCACAACAACAACAACAATACTGTTCAATTTAAAGTATATAACATGTAAATTTAATTGCCATTTCATTGCCGATAATAAATCATTACTAATGTCCAGATAAAACATTTATGAAAGAATATTTTGTTTCTTCTATAATAATAATAATTATTATTATTATTATATATATATATAATATATAGGCATGTCAATTGCCAGATGTTTTTACTGTGGTATTTTTGGTATTAAATTCTACTATAATGAAATATATTTTTCTGGATATGACAAAATAATATTGACTAAACTGTATAATAACCATATACCAACTGGAAGAATATGCATTTCAAGAATATAAGGAAAACTAGATTGCATGCTTGTCAGTTTTGTTTGGTTAAATGTGTGTGTTTGTTTCTTTTTATCTTTTTTTTTATCTTAGGAATATTTTTTTTCTATGTTTAATGTATTTTCTTTTTAATTTAAAAAAAAATTTATTAAATGGAGAAAACTTTGTTCTGCAGTGCAATTTAATCTAACTAGGTTTGTTTTTGCCCTCCTTTCAATCAACCAATCACATACTGTCAGTTGGAACCGTTGGAGAAATCTGGTCAAACATTAAATAAATTTTCATGAAAGGATTATTATTATTAGTATTATTAATTTTATGTATATATGAAATGAAATTTATTACATAACTAGTTGAAATGAAGACAAACTGTATAGTCTACCCAACTGGTTTAACTG
>NC_068986.1:90003879-90007061 GCF_001194135.2 Octopus bimaculoides | reverse complement strand
GTATTATTAATTTTATGTATATATGAAATGAAATTTATTACATATCTAGTTGAAATGAAGACAAACTGTATAGTCTACCCAACTGGTTTAACTGACAGTGTTTCCATATTCCTGGTTTTTATTTCATCTACTCAGTTTGACATAAAAACCCTTAGTAACAATATAAAGAATTAAGGTTATTGGCAGCACTGCCAGTATTTGATTTTACAAGTCTTCTTCAGGAAATTTTCTTACAAATTAACTTTTCCTTCATTTTATCACATTCTTTTCCATTTTTCGGAATTGAGTATTTTTTTCACCTTTTAAAACCTCCTCAAAATGTTTTAGGTTTTCCTGTAGCTAGTAGAATTGTTTTTATGTACCGTTTGTATTGAAAGATTTGTCCATTGCTATCAGTTGTCTGCATGATATTTGAAAAGTGACCAAAATTCTATAAAATTTGAATTTGAAGTACACATCCCCATTTATAACTCAGACATCTTGATACTGTTGATTTCTCATTACCTTTAATTTAAATTCTACATTAATTAGAATCTGATATGGGAGGCAAATAGATATTTTGTCAACAGAGTTTAAAATTTTAGTTTTTGTATAGTTATCTCCCATATTTAGTTATTCCTTTGGGAATTTATCTCTACTTATACATTACCACTTTATATCAGTTATATATATATACACACACACACACACACACACACGAAAATTATTAGTTGATTAGTTATTAAAACTACAGTTATATTTCTGGAAGCTTCATTCACTTGTTATTTAGGGAAGTAAAAACTAGTTATGTTACAGGTGTTTTTCTATAAATGCTAACGTATAATGTTGTTTCTAGTGGATCAATCATATACATCTATAAGATTTAAATATGTCAACAGATCCTTAGAATATAGCTTTCAAAGAAATAAAACAAATCTCTTGAACTTTTTAACATGCTGACTAAGTTATTCACTATTAACATAGGGTGACTAGTATATTTCAGGGAGATTATCATAGTAGTAAAAGCAGTGGATTAGCAGAGTTGGTAGAGCATTGGATAGATTGCCTCATGGTATTTGTTCTAATTCTGCAGTCTCTGTTTAAATCCTGCTATGGTTAACCTAGCCTTTCATGCAGAGTTAAAAAAAAAAATGTCCAGGCAGTACAGTAGTGGAGCTGTTAGAAAGTTGGACAAGATCTCTTGCAGAATGTTCCAACTTTCTGCATTTTGATAGCAAATCCTGCAACAACACTAGTGCCAAACTGTATTGGCCTAAGTCAGTTACCTTTCCTTTGGATAAATGTTAGTGTCATAGAGAGGGGAAATATGCAATTACTGTTCTTCCTAAAAAGGACTTTTCATTGCTTGCATATGCATGGTAAGCCTTGACCAACAGAGAGCCATATACATCTTAGTAATCCTTAATGCTCTGTCTTGGTGCCTCATTTTTCAAATCCCTCTGGGGTTTTTTATCCTTCTGGAGACGAAATATAGATTGCAAAGTAAAATGCTAGCTTTTTACTTGTCTGTAGTTTCCTTTTGCAATAAAAGGGAATTTGTTCCTTACATCTACTCAGAACGAAATTACTATCATATTGCTGGCTGGAACTGCAAATTCAGTAAATAGCCATTATATGCGATCCAATTTAGATTCTTGCTAGTGTTGTAAAAGCTGCTTTCATTGTTACAAAGGTCATGATTGACATGATTTTCCATTTACCTTCTTTGTAAATTTCAGATTTTGTATTAAAAAATCTGATCTTCTCAATGTGATCACCATTACTCAGTGGTTAGTGTTGACTCCCACAGTGTTCAGTGGTCAATGTTGACCCCTACTGTGCTCATCAATAAAATAACTAATACTGATACATTGAAGTTAAAAACATCTAAAGCTTTCCTTCTATTATCAACAATTGGCTTTGTGCATAAGCAATTATTATTATGCCTTAAGGCAGTGAGCTGGCAGAATTGTTCACGTACTGGACGAAATGCTTAGTGGTATTTCATCTGTCGCTACATTCTGAGTTCAAATTCTGCTGAAGTCAACTTCGCCTTTCAGCCTTTCGGGGTCGATAAATTAAGTACCTGTTATGCACTGAGGGGGGGGGGTATAATTGACTAGTCCCCTCCCTCCAAATTTGAGGTCTTGTGCTTCCAGAAGAAAGGATTATTATTATACCTTGCAGCATTTTTTCCAGCTCTTTACATTCAGAGTTCAAATCCTGTTGAAGTCAACTTTGCTTTCATCTGTTTGGGGTTGATAAATTAGTACCAGTTGAGCTCTGGAGTTATATCAACCTCCCCTCAAATTGCTGGCCATGTGCCAAAATTAGAAAGAATTATTATTATTGAAGTGGTTGACTGGCAGAATAATGAGAGCTTTGGGAAAATGCATTGCAGTATTTGTTCCAGTGATTTACGTCCTAAGTTCAAATTCTGCCAAAGTCAACTTTACCTTTTATTTTCCCATGATCAATTAAGTACCAGATAAATATTGGGGTCAGTGTAATCAACTAACCCACTTCCTTCAAAATTGCTGGCTTTGTGTCTTAATCATAAATAATTATAAGTAAAGCAACTGAGTGGCTGATATGATAGTGCCAGAAAAATTCTCAAGTGATTTTTAACATCCCTTTACATTGAAATCCCACTGGCATCAATTCTTTCAACTTTCATGGAGGGCCAGTAACATTAAACAAAACCCCAAAATCATATATTTACAAGTACACTTGAATGCTGCGGTATTTAGTCTACATTTGGAGCAAACTACCTTTTCTTTCACCAAGTTTAGTAATATTGGTACCAAACATTGACTGGGTTTGTTCAAATACTTCCCTCTCATGAAGGTTAAAGTCCTTCTAATTATTAGTAAATTTATAATAATTGTTTATTATTTCCGACTGCTGTCTTCCATCTTGACATACAAACCCATGTAGTTTATCTTCCCAGTCCATCATTCTTTTCAAACCAATATTTAGATTGTGTTCCAGCTGCCTCAATCTTCATCAATTTGACTCAACTATATTCTCCATCTTTTAAGTTTATTTAATTTGGAAGAGTCAATCTTCTCATGATTCCATTTCAAGAATTTAGTGGGGGTAGGGCCTTTCATTAGTTTCCTCAGACTTGTTTTTCTTTTTTACATCACACACACACACACACACACACACACACACACACACACACACACACACACACACAC
>NC_068986.1:89983555-90001920 GCF_001194135.2 Octopus bimaculoides | reverse complement strand
AGTGGCATTTTCAAACTACTTTTTTATAAATATATATATATATATATATATATATATATATAAAACACTGTAGATGTGTATGTAACTGTGCAAGAGTGTGTATTACGTATATGTAGTTGTATTAATAACAAGGATTTCTTCGATGATTATCTTGTAGAAATCAAATGAAATGAATGAACATTTTTATCTCTATTTCCATGTTGCTTTAACTTAAACTACCTTAACTATTTTTAAATGTTTTTACTAAATCAGAGGGAAAAGAAAAATAACAAATTACAAAACAAGGGCTTTTAAAAGATAGATGATGAAAATATATACTACCCACATCTGCATATTGAAAACTTTGAGTAACATCTGTGAACAAGATCAAGAAAACCATGAAAGTGGTTTTATGGCAGTATCAAAATATACTCTGAATGGAGCTATAGGATATAATGTACTGCATAGAATATAATACTAATTATAGAGTTTCTGTGTGTAAATATGGTTATTATTGAAGTGGTTCAGTGGTGTTTGTTTGGTAATACCAGTTAGTGTCAGTCTTGTGTTAGTTCAATTTATTAAGTTGTGAGCATTGTTATCATAGTTCAACTGAGAGACATGGCGTATTAAAATGTGAAGTAACTCTCTAAAATGGCCGACTAATTTTAGTGTTATGAGAGAATTGAAGTAGCAGTTTGTGTAATAGTCATATCTTCTTGGATGCATATTCATACAATGATTGAATGAGGAAATCAGCAGATAAACTCTCACATCTTCAGAAGGCAAATGATTAAATTTCTGCACATATATGTGCATTTGTGCGTGTGTGTGTGTGTGCATATTTTCCAGGGGTTTATCTTTCATTTATATATAGAGAGAGTGTGTCCTTTGACAAAACTGCAAAAATAACGAGAAAGGCCTGTAACTAGTTTTGGCCTTGGGCTGCTTTAGCCAAGGCTATTGAATAATTGCTATATACTACTTCTGTTTATTCACAGAAGACCAGTATTTTCTTTTTTATATATATATATATATATATATATCATTGCTTTCTTACTAAAAATCAAGATCTGCTAAAAAAAAAAATACAAAAAAACAATTCCACTGCTTCTGTGCTATCTTGCATTTCTCCAGCATTTTATAACCTTGTGGCATGCCAGCTCTACTCTGCCTAAGCTTAATTCTAATTTAAACTTCACATTTTATTCAGTTTGAGTCAATAATAGCCTGTAGATGCAGCAATGTGATATGATGTCTGCTATTAAAAGATGTTACTAAGTATTACATATGTAAAAATGCTATTTATTTTAATTCTGTCAGCGCTTACTTGTATTAATTAAATTTACACATTAATATTTAAAATAATAATATTAATTGCTATCTGATTTTAAATAATATCTTTTCAAATAATATATATAATTTTTAATCTCGAGTATTTCCTAAGCATTTTTAGAAAGTTTATTCAAAATCTTATAATTCTGGAGAAAATATGTATTTCAAAACAATATACAATATAAAACTGGAAACTTGTTAATGTTTTATATATATATATATATATATATATATATACATACATCTGATAATGTTATCAGATTTGTAGGAGCTCCACTCAATAAACATAGGTGTAACTTATGATAGCCAAGTAGATTGGTCTGGTTAGGAGGGCAGGTTGTAAAGTTAAGCTCAAAGAATTAAGGTAGAAACGTAATTTGAAAATTTATTCTTTCCCCATACTTGTAATTTGAAAATTTATTCTTTCCCCATACTTTTCACTGCCACAAAGAAATGTAAAGTAAATTTATTTTTAAAAAAATGTTTAATTCATTTTATCAGTTTTATTGCATTTTAAATCTTTTTTCATTTTGATGTTTATCTGGAGAATGTATTAATATTTATGTATATGAGTGCACATGTATTTGTGTGTCTGCGTGTGTGTCTACTTGTGTGTGTATGTGTGTGTACACACATACATGCAATGTAGTAAATAACTTGTTTAAAATTTTACCCTTGTTCAAGAGTATGGGGACAGCCTTTAAAATTATTAACCATTTAGTTCTTGTTTATGATGATAATGGGCACACAGATGACGACACGGACTCTGTGGAAGCTTCCAGTGAAACAACACCAGCTCATCAACACAAGATGCCACATGTTGAGATGGTGCAGCCTGCCAAGACACAGCAAGAAATTGAGCAAGAGTCAAAAGTTGAAAAATGGAGTAAGTTAACTATTTCATTACTATTATGAATTACCTTCATTTTCATCTTCTCTGCAATCATTTTTATCATCAGCATCATCATCATCTCCACCATAATCGTCATTAAGGTGGGCTCGCAGAATCATTAGCATGCTGGCTTTACATTCTGAGCAGGTGGGACCCAGCTCAAAAAGTACCTGAATAAGGTTGTTTAAGGATGTTGAATGAAACACAGGTTTCCAAAGATTCCACCAAGGTTGATTTTGCCTTTCACCCTTTCAGGGTTAATAAAATAAGCACCAGTCAAGCACTGGGACTGATGTAATCGACTAACCTCCCCCACTCACTAAATTTAAGGCCTTATGCCTATAGTAGGAAGAATTATCATCATCATCATCATCAGGTGTATTGGGCTGGCAGAATCACTGGGGTATTGGACAAAATGGCTTGTGATATTTGTTCCAATTCTTTACTTTCTAATCTCAGATCTCATTGGGGTTAACTTTGTCTTTCATCCTTACAGGGTCAATAAATGAAGTACCAGCCAATTATTGTGGTCTCTTTAATTGACTAACCACCTCACTCCAAGTTTCTAGCTTTGTGCCTATGCTAGAAATGGATTTAAAAATTATCATTATTAAGGCAAAATCTTTACAATCCCAGACAAAATGCTTAGCGACATTTGTTCCAACTTTACTTTCTGAGTTCAAATGCTGTCAGGGTCAACTTTGCCATTTATCCTTTTGGGATCGATAAAATCAGTGCCAGTTGAACACTGGGGTTGATAAAATGAGTGCCCGTTGAACACTAGGGTCAATATAATTGGCTAACCTGAAATTGCTGGCTTTGTGCCAAAATTTGAAACCATTATATTATTAAGGTGGCAAGCTGACAGAATTGTTGGCACTCCAGATGAAATGTTTAGCAGTATTTTTTTCCATCTTTACATTTTGAGTTCAAATTTCATCCTGGTCAACTTTGCCTTTCATCCATTCAGAGTTGATGAAATAAATATATATGTTATTGAATAGCTCCTTCCTCTAAAATGTTAGGCCTTGTGCCTATTTTAGAAAGAATTATTCTGGCCTTGTACCAAAATTTGAAATTATTATTATTATTGAGTAAGAGAGCAGTGCATACCATCAAAGTGACACTGGGGTAAAACATACAAAGCCCAGTATACCCATCATGACTACCCGGCTGATAAGGGTACACCAAGCACATGCATCACAACCATTTGTGCACGACATGGTGATCTCATATCAAGATAAACAGCACATGACCTCGCAGGTGGGGCCCAGTTAGAATTTTCTTCAGGTCGAGTAGCCCATTCCGCTCAAAAAGTTCCTGAATAAGGTTTGTTTAAAGATGTTGAATGAAACACAAGTTTCCAAAGGTGAATTATCCAAACCCCAAAGAATTCCTTTCAACACATGGCTATGATGCACATATTGTCAGCCACGAAGGGACATGCTCAATTAGTTCAGGTCAAACAACTGACAAGCAAATCTGTGGTATTGAGCAGAATATTTGCTGTTATTATTATCATCATTTTCATTAGCATCTGCTTTCAATTCTATTTCCATTTCTTGCCATGTGTCTTCCTGACACCTAGGGCAGAGAAACGTACTGTATACATTGGTAGACCACTAAAAGAAGCACACCAGATTGTTCACTTACAGAGTCACGTGATAGAGAAAAAGGAAAAAATTTAAAAAATAGAAAAGTAAACAAATAAAATAAAGGTGGGTGGTATTATTATTATTATTATTATTATTATTATCATCATTATTATTATTATTATCAATGCTGGTGAATTGACTGAATTCTTAGAACTTCAGACAGAATACCTTCATTATTTATTCTAGCTCTTCATGTTTTGGGCTCAAATCCTGTTGGGATGTCTTTACCCTTTCATCCTTCCAGAGCCAATGAAGTACCAGTCAAGCACTGGGGTTAATCATCCTAGACTTTCGTAGACTAAGAGATCAGAATATAATTTGAGCTATCAAGGATATGAAGTGCTTCCAGAAGATGCAGTTGAGAGTAGTTAAGAGACAGGTTGAACAGCTATTTTGTATCTGGTCTGTGATGTATGAAATAACAGTAATAAGAGAAAGAGAATAGTGTGGACCAATGGGTTTTGAATTATATAGGTTGTAGGATTAGCCATGGAGCTGATGTCATTGGAGTTGTAGCAGGAGGTTTTAAGATCAACAGTAACCCAAGATCAGTGTTTTATTCTATATTTGTGTTGTAATTAGAGATTTTGTCTATTGATGGCTATTGTAGTAAGGAATTGTGAGGTCGAATAGAAAAGTAAAATTGTCATGATTTCATTTGTTGCTAGACACATACATTTAGATTAACTTTTGGATTCTGTTAAGTCTTTAGCCTCAAGTTCAGCATGTATTGTACTTTTATAAGGTGCAACACACCACTGTTTCATCTCCTGGTCATGTAGCAATCTTTAAATGTTAACTTATTGCAATACCATGTGACTTAGCATGAGAAAACTAGTCATAGAAGGTAGAAATCATTGTTATAGTTGTGTTTGTTATATTTTTTTCCTCATAAACTGAACAATCTACTCAAGTTTTTAACTATGACTCTACTACCATTGTTTTATTACCATTACTCTCAGTCAAAGAACTCAGTGACGATGAGAAGAAACAGATCATGTCTTCTGAAGATTTCCAGAATTTCTTCAATCGTTCATCTCGTCTTGTTGAGCGTGTACTTGCTGAGAATGAGACAGATATGTACATTGACTATGTTGGTAGTGATAAAGAGGGCAAAGATGAGTAAGTAATATTTTGTGTATAAATTTCTACTTGACAAAACCCTTCAGTACATGTGAAGTTGCTCGAAACAATCTTATAAATTTAAACCTATTTTCCAAAGTGTTTTTTTCATTATAGCATGATACAGTGTAGTTTCAGTTTTATTTTTATATAAATTATTGAAGGAAGTAACAAGAAAGAAAACTAAATATAATGCAGAAATCTAAAGATTGTGTTATTTCTGAAAATATACATTAGTTTTATATCCAAGAAATTTTCGTTTCTATTAATTGTTGCTGAGTATTTCCCTGAGTCAATTACAATTTATATATTTTTCATATGAAAGATTTTGAGATGCTTTACTACCATCCTCATCACGTTCCATTATTTTTGGTGGGTTGACTCTTTATATCTAATCTTCTTTCAGTGACCAGTTTGCTGGAGATCGTCTGAAATTAAACAGGTATTTCTTTGATGAAAGATGGTCAAAGCATCGAACCATTACTAGTTTGGATTGGTCAACTCAGGTTTGTTCTTTCTAATTTGAAATTTCAGTGAGACTTATTATATACTTAATATTATTTTACCTTGTTTTTTATTATTGTTTTCTCTTCAATCATCTCCTTGCTGTCTCTTTTCATGACAAATTTCTCAAATGATAAAATTTTCAATTTTTAAAATCTTAAAAAGCAATACTTACCAAGGTGCCTGAGGCCCTAAGACCAAGGTGCTACATAAAAAGTATTGGTGTGGATGTAAAAAGTACCCAGTACACTCTCTAAAGTTGTTGGCATTAGGATGGGCATCCAGCCATAGAAATTGAACCTGGTGCAGCCCCTGACCTTACTAGTTCCTGTCAAGCCATCCAACCCATGCCAGCATGGAAAACGAACATTAAATGTTGATGATGATGATGGCTTCTATTTTTTTCCCTTTTGTCTAATTTTTCATCATACAAAATATCATTGCTGCCAACTCCTACTTTCCATGCTACATAGGTTGGATGAATTATCATAGTCCAAGTAAATTTTCTTATTGGGAGCTACTGCTTCTAAAGACTAGTGCTTGTACATGCCATGTATCTTGGTTTCTATGGTTAGATTCCCTTCCTTTGGCTAATCCCTATACAGAGAGAATATACACCTTTACAAGGTGCATTTTCTCATGGAACCTCAGCAAGGCAGAATTAAAGGGACCTCACAACCCTAAACTTTTCCTGTTTGTTTGGCAATCACTTTATTGTGTACATTTTACATGGCACTAGTACTAGAGAGGTAACTTTGCTCACTGTAGCCTCGCTCACTATTCACTTTTAAATGAACATAGTTGGTTCCATCGTACCATCAGCACTGGAGGCGAGATACCTTGTACACAGTATGGCTTCAGTTGGTCAAATTTTGAATATTCTTCAAAGATTTAAACCCAGTTATAATTACATAACTCTTCTTAACACCTATCTATTTTGTGATCATATTTAACTGGACCAATTTCATTACCAGATAAACCCCTTCAGTAATCTTAAAAATGTATAATAAATGAAACTATATATCATTTTTAAAATAGTATTTCTTCATACACCTGGAATATGTGTCCTTGTAATATCCCCTAGAAACGTCAGGGAGTGAACCGTTTTACAGATTAAGCTGTATTATAATTAAGACAATTTGTATTTGATTCATATTTACTTTATATTTAACATATAATGTTAGTTTTGGCAAGAACTATGGCATAACTCTTTAAACTCTCTCTCTACTATTAGAAACACCACAAATTATTATTCTAATGGATTTCATGTTTGTTTTTCAGCATCCTGAATTGTTAGTTGCTTCTTATAATACCAACGAAGAATCTCCACATGATCCAGATGGTGTGGTATTAGTCTGGAACTCCAAGTTCAAGAAAGACACACCTGAATTTATATTTCACTGTCAGGTAGGTCAGAGACATTTTTCTGTCTTATTTTTAAGTTATCAAAACTTACAGTTGATATGTAATGAGATGTGAAATTGTTTTGCATGAGATCAGTCAATAAGTTTCTTTCAATCATTTGTCACACGTGTCATTAAGTCACTGACAAAAGCTGTCCAGAACCATCATCATCATTGTTTAACATCCGTTTTCCACTCAAATCTTAATTGTGGCCTCTTTTGTAGTTCCCATGCCAGATGGAACATGCACTGAAGTTTAAATATTTACTATTGTGTCTGTAAAAGTTAGTCTACATAAAGTGCATGTTGAAACTTTGTTGAATATAATTTACATATCTTTTAGAACTGTCATTTTACATTTGTATGTTTGTATATGTAATATTTGTTAATCATTGTTTGTTCTTTCTTTTTTTATACCCACTTTACTCTAGTCTGCTGTGATGTCAAGCTGTTTTGCCAATTTCCACCCAAATTTGGTAGTTGGCGGCACCTATTCTGGCCAAATTGTTCTGTGGGACAACAGAGTCAATAAACGAACTCCTGTCCAACGTACTCCACTCACTGCAGCTGCTCACACGGTAAGTACAGTAACACTGCACTAATTTCCTTCAAGTAACACTGCACTAATTTCCTTCAAGTAACACTGCACTAATTTCCTTCAAATATTATCTCTTACTCCACCATATTGTCTTGTTTAGTCTTCATTGTTTACCTCTCATTACTCATTATCACCATTTAATGTCTGATTTCCAATCTGGCATGGGTTGGACAGCTCAACAGGAGCTGGTGACTGTATTGAATTCTTGTATTTGTTTTGACATGGTTTCTGTGTTTGGGTGCCCTTGCTAATGTCAACTACTTTGCAGAGTGTACTTGGTGCTTTTTACATGGCACTAGCATCAGTGAGGTCACCAAATAACTTACATGACAAGATTCCTTTGCTAAGTGGGGTGTAGCACTGAGGGCAGTGCCTTTATGCTTGGTGATCAGGGGTTAAAGCATGATAAAGAGTCAAGAATAGATGTCTTGCTGTAGTGGGGATACATGGTTATTCTTGTTGGAAAAAAGAGAAGTTAATGATGAAGATGTGTCAGAGTGTATACTCCAGTTAGAGGAAGGTGATACTACTACTTTTAATTACTTTGCTTTGATATGTGAAAAATAAATGAACCTTGTGACTGTGTCAATAAGTATTCCAGCTGTTTAATCAATACTACTACCTACTCATTCGAGTGAAAATGGTTGAGTATTCCACAGACATGTTTACCTTGAATATAAGATGCAAGCAGAATCAGTATGATAGCTTGAAAAGGTTTGGTTTTTTTCAGTTACAGCTACAATCCATCAAAAGAGCTTTTGCATATTTTCCATCTACTCCATTTCACTCACAAAACTTAGGTCTGCCCAAGCCTATGCTAGATCTCACTCAAGGTGTATTTATTCCACCCAAAAGTAGGCTTACACTCATACATGTGCAGTCATATGTGGTGCAAAGATGCTGACACAACACAGGCAAATGTATGCACATATGTGCAGATTCACTGTTAGTATATCTAATGTAGATTTAGATATTCTGGTTTGGATGTGAACAGTGCTATATTTTCAACCAGAACATTTTTATGGGATTTTATATTGTTTGTGTGTTTTTCTTTTCCTACTTTGTCATTTTACATTTACCTTGAGCAACCAGACACATCATAGGGCAATGAGGACACTTTAATCTTATGAGTTATATGGCAACCCTACTAATGCTGGCACTACGGATTACTAGTATGCAGTACAGAGCAACCCTTCTAGTACTGGCATCATGTATGTACAAGGCAGCCTCACTGAGACCAAATACACCAGTACAGAGGTATAAAGCAACCTCATTAGTGCCAGTACCATGAGAAAATGTACCCAGTACACTTAGTAAAGTAGTTGATGATAAGAAGTCTTTTCAAGCTGTAGAAACCAAGCCACAAAGTTAAATATGCAATCAAAATGGAGCTCTCTGAACTGCTTAGGAGAGCAATAGCCCTGAATGAGAACTGATTTGAACTGACATAACCTGCTTAATCTGTGCCAGAGATTGCAGACGTAGATGATAAACACACTCATGCACATATGCACACACATGCACATATGGACACACACACACACCTGTTATTAGTTTGTGCCGGTTGGCATGTAAAAAACACCCGCTACACTCTCAGAGAGATTGGCGTTAGGAAGGGCATCCAGCTGTAGAAACTTTGCCAGATCAGATTGGATCCTGGTGCAGCCATCTGGCTTGCCAGCCCTCTGTCAAATCGTCCAACCCATGCCAGCATGGAAAGTGGACGTTAAACGATGATGATGACGATGATGATAAATGTCATAGAGAGAGCTTAAGCATGTTTCACATTTCTGCCATTTGTTCACTTTATTTATTTATTTGTTTGACAGCATCCTGTCTACTGCATCAAAGTAGTTGGAACCCAGAATGCTCACAATCTAAT
Source organism: Octopus bimaculoides (assembly GCF_001194135.2). Classification (NCBI taxonomy): domain Eukaryota; kingdom Metazoa; phylum Mollusca; class Cephalopoda; order Octopoda; family Octopodidae; genus Octopus; species Octopus bimaculoides. The sequence continues at coordinate 89,992,550 of NC_068986.1, read as the reverse complement.
CAGTGTGTCAACCGATGGCAAGATCTGTTGCTGGAGTTTGGACATGTTATCACAACCTCAAGTAAGAAGTTTATTATTTTTCTTATTGTATTGCCATTGAGACACAGAGTTTGGATCTTTGGATTGTCATGTGTCACTTGCCTGACTCTAAATTATGTTAATTTTCTCTAGCTTTGTTAATTCACATTCTTGGCTATAAATTATGTTAATTTACTCCATTCCATTCTCCAATTTCCCTAACATTTCATTTGGTAAATTTTTCCTGTTGGAAGAATGCAATGGACATTGAAAGGAAGGAGGTATTAGTTAATCTTCTTGTTATGTTGCTCCATTATAAACATCCTATGGATACCTCTACTTCTAGTCTATGATTAATTAGCCAATTGGAAAGTCATATTTAGTGTAGAAGGGACTAGAGGAGGAGATCGTTGTAGTTGACTATGTTTATTCCAGTTGATTGGTAACGTACTCTGAAGTACCAGTGATTCCCTGGTGTAATTACATAATATGACGGTGGCTGAATGGTAAATAGTTGGAGATATTTCACAAACTGAACTGAGTTCAAGTCCCTCCTTGTCTTCTGGAAATATTAGTAGATCATAACTATGTGAATATTACTTATAAACTTGTAGTTGTAATCAGATTAGCTGTGCTGTGAAGACATATGCCTATCAATTAACAGATGATTTTGGATGCCATTGAGAAGAAATATCAGACAGCATGGAAGGTAGAGATGAATGAATGATCAGAATCATGCATATCTGAGAAAGCTTGACCTGATTATGCTAATAATGGCAGCAATGATGATTACTCTTTGGAGGAACTGAGATCTTATGAAGATAGTTAAGCTTGTAAGTTGCTTAAGGGCCATCTAACACAGGCAATTGTTTGACCTATTTGAAATAGCAACCATATCTCCCTTAAATCCCAACCTACTGTCTTTAACAAGGAAGGACATGTGGGATAATATAGTCCAAGATAGGGCTTAAAAAGGCAGGATGATTATGATTGGACAGTTTTTGACCATAGATCTAGATAATGAAGGGGTAAACAACATTAACATAAAATATTTAAAGCAATTTGTCATTGAATAGATGCCTGTATTCTAAGAACAATTTCTGTTTTGTCTTATATTGTAGGACAGCATGGAACTTCAACATCGTCAAAGCAAAGCAGTTGCTGTGACTTGTTTCTCCTTCTTAGCTGGAGATGTTAACAACTTTGTTGTTGGTAGTGAAGACTGCACAGTTTACACAGCATCTCGGCATGGCAGGTTTGTAAATATTATTTTTTTCTGAGCTGTTTCAAAATTAACTATAATCTATCTACTCAATGGAACAGTTTGTCTGATTTGTATTCATAACCCATTTCTGTTAATACTATCAGTGAAACTTTAGCAGTGCTTAAATTAAACAATAATTTACATGCAGTTCAGTTTATGAAAACCAATTTAGTTTTGTTGGAAAATAATGCACACACAAAACCACTTATCCAGTAGGCTCAGGTACCAGAGGATGTCTGGATTTCTAGATACAGGCTACATAATATACTTATCATATAAAATAATGAGAAGTAAAGATTGAAACTATATCTAACAGAAACAAATTAATACACTGCTAAAGTAGATTTATTTCATCTTTATTAATCCAGTTAAAATTTTTAAATCCCTGTATAGAATGCCTGTACCACATATACTATACAGGACGGAAAAATCAAAGAAAAGTAAAGAACACTCATTTATTTAATGTTTATTTTTCTATGCTGTGATAGACAGGGCAGAGAATTATTGGAAGCAGGATTTTAAACTAGATGCTCTTCTTGCCACCAACCCTTAACTGTTTTAGAAGTAAGGGACTTTTTTTATTCCAGAGGTAGTTGAAATACTGAGTGATCAGTCATAATATCAGCAAATTATGTCTACAGCATTACCAAGTTCCTCAAGTGGTGTATTGCATGCATTGATGTGTAGGTTGTGGCTCCCGAGGTCATGTCAGCTTCTGTTCTGAACAGCAGGCTTCTCACACGGTCAAATGCAATGTGGTGGATCAGTTGAGATCTCTTTCTGTCTCTTGTTTCAGTTTCAGTGAAGGAGCTAGAAGTGTTTTGTATGTTAAGGAAAGTTTCTGTTATTCTCTGCCACTGTCAAAGCATCTGATTCTCATCATTATTGTCATTATTATTAAAGGTGATGGATTAGCAGAATCATTAGACCATTGGACAAAATACTTTGTAGTATTTCTTTCATGATCTGGGTTAAGATCCTGTTCAGGTCAATTTTATTTTTTATCCTTCTTTGGTCAATAAAGTACCAGTTAAGCACTGGGGTTGATGATTTCAAGTAATTCCCTCCTCTGATATATTGACCTTGTACCTAAATTAGAAGCAATTATTATTGATGTTATTATTGTAGAAGGACTTGAATAAAGAGGGAGTGAACAAATGAAATAAAGTCTATCCTTCTTCAATAAATCCTTGATTGATTTATATGTCATTGTAACACCACTACTAAAGATCAACTATAAAGACATTCCAGTACCTTGGTGTCATGCCTACAAGTTAAAACTGACATATATAAGTATTGGCAAATCTTAGCTTGTTTTTAGTTAATATAACTTTAACCTAAACTGATAGATTGAAGTTTGTACAAAACCTGTGTGCTATATAATCTGTGTATTATTTATTTCAGTAAAGCTGGTATAACTGAGTCCTTTGAGGGTCACCAAGGCCCTGTGACTGGTATTGATTGCCACAATGTACCTGGTCAGATAGATTTCTCTCCATACTTCCTGACATCATCTTTTGACTGGACCATTAAGCTGTGGAGTAATCGAGTAAGTCCATCATTTTCATCATCATCATCATCATTTAATGCTTGTCCTCCATGCTGCCATGGGTTGGATGGTTTGATAACATCTGATGAGTTAGAAGACTGCATCATGCTTCAGTGTCTATTTTGGCATAGTTCCTATGGCTGGATGACCTTCCTTAATGCCAGCTAATGTAGAGAGTACACTGGGTGCTTTGCTCATGGCACATGTAGTAGTGAAGAGTGCCTTGTAATTTGCAAGGCCAAGGGCTCGAATTGGCCCCTGTAACTGAGTGAGAATAGAAAAATAGTATGTGATGATTGTAGGTAGGTAATAGATTTATAGTTGCAAAGGGTGATAATGGAAAGTGGCTGGGGATATAAAAGAGAATAGGGGAAAAGAAAGGGATTAGTGACGGATTATTGAGAAGTGTGATGGAAAGGTGATAAGGTGGGTTGTGTAGGGGAGGATCTAGAGCAATCCTACCTTATAAGGGTGTGTATGAACAGAAGGTGTAAAGAAAAGAGGGCTGGGGAAGAGCAGTAGATCTGAATGAAGAATCTTGAGATTCCTTGAAGAAAGGAGAGGGGTGGGGTTCATGGAAATAGTCCTGAGGGGGGAAGGATGAAGAAGGGGGTGGAGAAGCTATTGGTGGGTGGCAATGAGAGAAAATGAGGCAGGGTGAGAACAGGTGAGAGAAAGAGCCTCTGGAAGTTACAGTAGAAGTATGGGTGGGGAAGGGGATTGCATGCTACATTTCATTTCCCTATTCTAAATAAACTAGGATGTGTAATGCTTTAAGTCTTCTTTTTTCTCTGGTTCAGTATTGTCATCATTTCATCAAGTAATGCTAGTATGGAAAGTAGAACTAAAATGATGACGATGATAACGTTTTCTAAACCACTGTGTTGTTGCTGTACCTCTTAAAATTATGTTTTTATGTAGTGTATGACTCAACAGTAGAATCCATTTCGTCCAAGTTGTACTCAACAGAGATTTGAACTCGAAAGCTTCAACAGTTGTTTGATATGCTGTATACCCTACTACTTCTTAGATTAGTGAACTTTACTTACTAATGGTACCTATTTACAGCTAGGTTGGTATCTAGTGAAAGTTAAATGTGCACGATCTGAATACAGTACAGTTGTAATGATAGCTTGTGTATGTGTGTCACCAATACTTCAGTCTGTGTACTGACTATGTTTAATATCTTTTTATTCTTTAGTATCCTTCTCATTTCAGTCTTCCATTATTAAATGAAGTCTTAACACTGATTGTATCTAAGCTGGGTTATTTGTGTTATCAATTGGTTCTTTTCATTTCTTGCAGGATTCAAAATACATCCATTCATTTGAAGACAACAGTGACTACGTCTATGATGTACAGTGGTCTCCCATACACCCAGCCATGTTTGCAAGTGTTGATGGAATGGGTCGACTGGATTTGTGGCACCTTAATAACGAAACCGAGGTAATTAAAGCTATAAAGCTTGCCTTTTAAGTCTGTTACGTTTTGCATGATGAAACAAAGAAATAGATTTAGTGTATGTATGTATGTGTTTCTGTGTATACATACACACCTACATATATGGTTATGTACATATATGAAGGGGCGCTGAAAATGTTCCTGCTTTTAAGGGTATCACAAAAGGCCTTGTTGGAGGCCCAATCTTCCTAGTTCTTTTACAGGGCTTAGAAAAACAGAAGGACTGCTGCAATAAGAGTGAATCTGAGAGGGGAATATGTTGAATAAAATCATAATTATTGATCCTCCTGTATTTTCTTTTACCCCAAACTAGGAACTTTGCAGCACCCCTTCGTACATGCAAGGGTTTAATCACCCAATGTTGCTATAACAAGACCTAAGATTCATGAAAATATTCGAAGCTTCTACCTTTATCTAAAAGTTATTATATTCTGTGTATTACAGGTCCCAACTGCTACAGCTGTTTCTGATAATAATGTTGCTCTAAATCGGTGTAGATGGCACCAAAGTGGACATCATATTGCAGCTGGTGATGACAATGGACGTATTAATGTTTATGATGTGGGCGAGGTTGGTGATTTACTTTGCTTTCTTTTTTTTATTCTTAAACCTTTTTTTCTTCTCTTTTTCAACCCCTGCACATCAATATGACTATTTATGTAGGCATTGTATTATTCCACACCTGACTAACAATCATTCAAAGAAACTGTGAACACATCCTGTATGGTGTCACCTGGAGAGATTGTTAGTCATGTAAGACATGAAGTTGTGTAGTTGACAAATGAAAATAAAATTGTGAGGCGTAGGAGTGGCTGTGTGGTAAGTAGCTTGTTTACGAACCACATGGTTCCGGGTTCAGTCCCACTGCGTGGCACCTTGGGCAAGTGTCTTCTACTATAGCCTCGGGCTGACCAAAGCCTTGTGAGTGGATTTGGTAGACGGAAAATGAAAGAAACCCATCGTATATATATATATATATGTGTGTGTGTGTGTGTGTGTGTCTGTTTGTCCCCCCAACATCGCTTGACAACCGATGCTGGTGTGTTTACGTCCTCGTAACTTAGCAGTTCGGCAAAAGAGACCGATAGAATAAGTACTCGGCTTACAAAGAATAAGTCCTGGGGTCGATTTGCTCGACTAATGGCGGTGCTCCAGCATGGCCACAGTCAAATGACTGAAACAAGTAAAAGAGTGTGTTATAAGGCTGTGTGTGTGTGTACAGTGCTTGTGTTTGTCAAATGCTTTGTTCATGTGAATTTCTCTCTTTCTTCTCTAGCATATTGCCAATCCAAAGAACGATGAATGGTCATGTTTCCGACAGACGTTGCAAGAACTGAAGAGCCATGCTGCTGAACGAGAAGAAGATTCTTCGTTTATGGGGTCAATGACAGTGCCACTGCGGTAATTTTGTAAGCCCCCCTCCTTCCCTCACAGCTACATGAACATAAACAGCAGTCCACAGCTCCCAAGGATGCACATCAGTGGAAGAAGAGACAAAGATAGAGATGGTTGTGTTGTTGAATGGTGACCTTGGTTGGGTGAATAACTGCCTTGATTTAAGTTAGCCTCGTATTTTCTTATCAGATAAATTACATTTATTCTGCTGGCATTTTTTGTTCATCTTACTTTTCACAAAGGAATAACACAAAGAGAGAGAGACTCTCTGTTATTTTTTTTTTTTTTAATAACGGTCTAATTTATGTATTTAGATTGTTGGGGAGAAGGACTTAAGAAATGCATGTGATATTATCATTATATAAATACATATTATCTTTGTTCCCAACATGCCTGTCATATAGCCATTTCTTTTTCCTTTTCAATAAGAACTAGAAAATTATTTTTATTTAACAGAATGTAAAAGTTCTGTTATAAACTTAGGCTGTTATTTCTGTTGCAAGTTGCAGTAAATAGCAATGTCTGAAATGAATGCTATTTACAGTTAATTTCATTGTTTTTTTTTTCCCCCTTCTCTTAGATAATAAATATTTCCACAATACAAATAATGTTTGCCTTGAATCAAAAAATGTTTGATAAAGTTGAAACTAAAGTCAAAGTGAAAGATGAGACATGTATATTTTTTCTACTTTATAATCTCCAACTTTGTATCTTACACTTTCTGCTTGATAAATACTGTGTTATCATTATTATTATTATTAGCAGCAGCATTAGTATTACAATGTATTATTAGTTATTGCAGTTATTTGTCCTCTTTCAAAACCAAACACTTTACAATAATAGCCTGAAACTTAATGAGATTGTTCTGACTTGGGGATAAAACAATTTTGCATCATTGTCATAGTAACTGTAATCATTAAAATACAGTTATTCACTTGTGTTATTTTGTGATATAATATAACCTGTGCCTGCAGAGGACAAAGAGTGAATATAAAGGTGTTTTTAACATTTACAATAACCATCCTCAACAAACACACACACACACACAAGCTAGTTACATAATGCAATGCTATATGCTTCATTTGCATTAAGCTACCTAATAAAGTTAAGATCTATCTGCAGAAATAAGTTTAAAAAGAAATTACAATACATGTCTTCACTAGTCAATAAAGTTGTATGGATTGATTCATTAATATTGACTATGGTCACACTTTTAGTTACCATAGGTGTTTATTTGAAATTTAGTTTTGGGGTTCATTTCATTAATTAACTGGACAGTAAATATATCATTTGGTAGTTATTTCACTGCTAATATTATTATTATTTGGGGATAATTTTGCTTCCGTTGTTCAATTCCTCTTGGGTAATAATTCCTTGATGTGTTACAGTAGGTTGAGACATTTCTTGTGTCAACTACTGTTACTACTTACCACTGGAACATGTAATATTCTGTAACGACCACTCCATGCCAAGCATTTTGTTTCTCTGTAATACCAGAATAAATTTATTTGCTTACATTTGTCTTGTCTCTTTCTCTCTCATTATCAACACCTTGTTTTTGCCTCTTTTTTTCTTTCCAAACTACACTGGGTTCATGGTGATCAGTTTACACATATGGGGTTTGGGTTTTATATGAATATGTAACACATCAGTAATTAGATGGAAAAATGCGAGCAAGAGAAATAATATTCTTAAGATTATAAACCTGGAAAATTACAGGACAACTTATTACATCTGCTAAAGTACAGAGCAAGAACATTTTTACCTAAAATATTGCAGCAAAGGATAAAATTTCAAATAAAATATTCAGATTTAGAAAATATTAGCTTCTATTAAAACTAAAAATTTTATTACAAGTTATTACTTCTATTAAAAATAAAAAATAATTCAAAAATATTTTTTGAATTTGAAAAAAAAATTCATTTTTTTTTTTTAATTACTTCCAAATTTCTAATTATTAAGTTATAGAAAAAAATAGTACAATAAATAGAATACAAAAATTAGTTATATATTACAGTGAAATCTGCCTATAACAACAAATTCACAGTAAAATTTGCTTGAATTATTAAGTTTCACATTTTTAGTCTTGACCCAATGCCTTTTATTACATAATGAATTTGCCTACCATATATACTATTCTACTTTGCATAAAACTTTAGCTATATTGGTACTTCTGGCTTTCATTTTTTAAGTATTCTAGTGTGTCAATATTTTAACAAAATGATAGTACATTTTTTAATTATAATGTTACTTTGTAAATTAATATCAAATAATTTTTAATATTCAAATTTTATCCTTAGCTGCAATATTTTAAGTAAAAATGTTCTTGTTCTGTACTTTACCAGATGTAATAACTTGTCCTGAATTTTTTTAAGTGTAATAGCTTGTCCTGTAATTTTCCAGGTTTATTATCTTAAGAATATTTCTCTTGCTTGCATTTTTCCAAGTAATCTGTATTTTTTTTCCAGGCTATGCTATTATGCTAATTAATAATGTCAAATGTGTCAATTAGCAATGTCTGTGATAAGTTTTTCCTTACCTCAATGACACCAGTGACATATATAAAAGTCCCCTTATAGAACTATATAATCACCCTCAAATTTGAGAAACAAACACTCATAACTTTTTTCTATTAAAACTCCATTGCATGAGAATAATACCATGTAATTCCTCAAATCAAACTCTATCATTTAAGCTTAATTAAAATATAGTTTGTTTTTAAAATAAAAAAAGTTAATTATACTTAGATATAATTTTTTACCTTGCTTATATTTTTTTCATATTTTACCTCACAACTTTTTTTGATAAATTTTTGTTGCATGGGAATAAAACAATGAAATTCTTCATGCTTTCATCTATCATTGAAGCTAAGATAAATGTTTTGCTTTAAAAATAAAAAAGCTATTTAGATCTAAACTTGATTGGTAGCGTTACTCTCCTATAACGTTGCTCCAAATTTTAATGTAAACTTTTTTTCTACTGGATCAAATCTGTTTTTTTCCACAGCTGTGTGGTAAAGTGTCACACCCTAGCAGTAGAGGGAAGTTGTGGAAGAGGTAGACCTAGGATGAAGTGGTGAAGCATGACCTGTAACTGCTGAGGACATACGTAAGCTCGCAAGGAATGAAGCCAGTATGCTCCGTTGGATGTGTAATGTCAATGTGAATACCCGTCAGAGTGTAAGTATCTTGAGAGAAAAGCTGAACATTAGAAGCATCAGTTGTGGCGTGCAAGAGAGACGATTGCGCTGGTATGGACATGTGAGAATGGAGGAGGATAGCTGCGTGAAAAAGTGCCACACCCTAACA
>NC_068986.1:89960494-89983269 GCF_001194135.2 Octopus bimaculoides | reverse complement strand
GTGCGGGTGGCACATAAGACACCATTTCGAGCGTGGCCGTTTTCGTGCGGGTGACACGTAAAAGCACCCACTACACTCTCTGAGTGGTTGGCATTAGGAAGGGCATCCAGCTGTAGAAACTCTGCCAAATCAGACTGGAGCCTGGTGTTGCCATCCGGTTTCATCAGTCCTCAGTCAAATCGTCCAACCCATGCTAGCATGGAAAGCAGACGTTAAACGATGATGATGATGATGATGGAAGTGATGACAAGTCACCAAGACCTTTGGAGATATGCTGTGCTTCAGGAGACCCAGCAAGCCATGTGAGATTGTAACCGTGGCCTATGCTAGTGCAGTACCCTTCAGCTATTGGGCAATAAACCATGCTTGTGATAACCTGTTGAGTCAAGTGAAGTCATTGCCGTGGCTGATGACAGTGCTGCCTGACTGGCGCCCATGCTGGTGGCAAATAAGCACCACCATTCAAGCATGGTTGATGCCAGTACCACCAGATTGACTCTCATGCCAGTGGTACATAAAAAGCATCCACTACACTCTTGGAGTGGTTGGCGTTAGGAAGGGCATCCAGTTGTAGAAACCGCCAGATCTGATTGGGGCCCAGTGCTGCCTTCTGGCTTGCCAGCCCTCAAACTGTCCAACCCATGTCAGCATGGGAAGTGGATATTAAACAATGATGATTATGATGATGGACTTAATCTAAATTGAAACAATCTACAAATGATTGCTTGCTGTTGTTAGAATCTGATGTCTATCTCAAGGTTGGAGAACTATTGGGTTGGTCAAAAAGACTGTTTGGTTTTAAAGTGACAATAAGACACAAGTTTTAAACACGGTGATTTATTCTATCAATGATATAATTACTCTTTCATGCCAATATCTTCATCCATGTTGTGGGCAGATCCATTTTCTGCTCAAAGAATTTCCTGTCCTTACTAGCAAAGAACTCTTCTAGGTGAGTTGGAGGTCTGACTAATCAGTGAATTTTGACGAGATGAAATAGGTGGAAGTCAGAAGGTGCGAGGTTGGGCAATTATGGAGGGTGCAACAAAACTCTCCAGCCGAGCCCCAGTAACTTCTGAAGTGTGCAGTCTGGCATTGTCATGATGAAAGATAGGGTCCTTACAATGAGTAGATGCTGGATGCTTCCGGTGAATTGCTGCATTCAATTTGTCCAGCTGGTCACAGTACACATCTGAATTGATAGTCCTGTCCATGGGAAGAAGCTTGTAAAAGACCAAGCCCTTTGAATCCCACCAAATTGAATGCATAACCTTTTTGGAAGTGAAGTCTTGCTTTGGAAGTTGTTTGTGGTGATTCACTGCACTTCTACGATCATTTACACTTCATATTATAGATGATCCATTTTTCGTCCCATCACCATTCTCTTTGGAAAAGAAAGGATCATTTTCTTCATGCTGCTGCTATAAATCACAGATGGAAAAGCATTGGGCAAAGTTAGCCATATTCAATTGATGCGGGACCCAAACATTGAGCTTGCTGATGTAACCAAAGTTGATACAGACAATTTTCAAAACTTGATTTGGATGTTTGAATAACATTTGTGATCATCCTGTTTGATCATTTGGTTGCTATTTATCTCCATTGGTTGGCCAGAACAAGTTCTGCAAAATTCCTTGATTGAAATCTTGAAAATGCCTTCTGGCACACATATTCCATAACAGTAACCTCTCTGTACAAGCACATATCATCCTGCAGGTTTCTGTAGCTTCTTGCCATTTTGTGAAATAAAAAAGAGCATAATGTGTCAGGTTTTCTATTTTCAGCATGATTGCTAGCAGACAATACAACTTGTCTTGTTGCAAGTTCTCCTTGAACTATGTTAAAGTGTCAAGTATCTAATGAATGTACATGTGCAAAGGACAGACTGAAGTTAGCTATGTATTAGAATGCTTGAATTTGTGTTGACAAAAATCATACTTTTTTATCAACTCGTAGAGGATTCTGAAGTATTTGCAATGTAATGAATTCCATTAAAGGCCACTAGGAGCTTGGTGGTGCAATTAAACTATGCCTACAAAGTAGAGGGCACATAGCCTAGTGGTTAGGGTGTTGCACTCATGATCATGAGATCACGGGCTTGATGCTCTGACTAGGTGGTGCGTTGCTCTGCAATAATATCAACATCCTATATGTGGTACACTATGCAGCTGTACAGGTACTAATGATTTGATAAAACGAACCTCTGTACTTGGCTTTTGTTGACATACAGAAAGCCTTTGACAGGGTCCCCTGATCCCTTATCTGGTGGTCAATGCAGAAACTAGGGATAGATGAGTGGTTAATGAGAGCTGTACAAGGATGCTGTCAGTAAGGTGAGGGTTGGCAACGAATACAGTGAAGAATTCCGGGTAGGAGTAGGGGTACACCAAGGATCAGTCCTCAGCGTCCTTTTATTCATCATAGTCCTCCAGGAAATAACAGAGGAATTCAAGACAGGATGCCCCTGAGAGCTCTTCTATGCTGATGACCTTGCTCTAATAGCTGAGTCACTATCAGAACTAGAGAAGTTTCAGGTGTGGAAGCAAGGTCTAGAATCAAAGAGCCTCACAGTCATTCTAGCAAAATCCAAAGTCTTAATAAGTAGGGGGGGCAGACATATCACAAATCTCTTCAGGTAGATAGCCCTGCTTCATCTGTAGAAAAGGCAAAGGTAGAAACTCCATAAGATGTACCTGGTGTAAGCTATGGACACATAAGAGGTGCAGCAATATCAAAGGAAGGCCAACTGGGAAGGTAGTTTTTGTGTGTGACAAATGCTCAGAGGTAATAAACACTGAAAATGTGCAGGAAACAGCTCCTGTCACATGCCATGGAGGAAAACTAGAGGTAGTTGATAGCTTCCATTACCTCTGTGACCAAGTCAGTGGCGGGGGTGGATACTCTGAGAGTGTAGCTGCTAGAATAAGAATAGCCTGGGCAGAGTTCAGAGAGTTCCTACCTCTGCTAGTAACAAAGGGCCTCTCTCTCAGTAAAAGGTAGACTGTGTGATGCCTGTGTGTGAACAGCTATACCACACAGCAGTGAAACATGAGCTGTAACTGCTGAGGACATGCACAGGCTTGAATGAAACGTAGTTAGTATGCTCTGCTGGATATACAATGTCAGTGTGCATACACGATAGAGTGTAAGCACCCTGAAAGAGAAAGTGGACATAAAAAGCATCAGAGGTGGTGTGCAAGAGAGACGACTGTGCTGGTATGGTCATGTGAAGTGTCACACCCTAACAGTGGAAGGATCCTGTGGAAGAGGTAAACCCAAGAAGACATGGGATGAGGTGGTGAAGCATGACCTTTGAACGTTGAGCCTTACAGAGGCGATGACAAGTGACTGAGACCTTTGGAGATATGCTGTGCTTGAGAAGACCCGGCAAGCCAAGTGAGACCATAACCCGTGGCCTATGCCAGTGCAGCATAATTGGTCCATCTAAGAGTACCCTTCAATCATTAGGCAATAAACTCTGATTGCGAGGACCTGTTGAGTCAAGTGAAGTCATTGTTGTGACCAATGCCAGTACCGTATGATTGGCACCCATGCTTGTGGCACATAAAAAGCACCATTAGAGCATGGGTTGTTGCCAGTGCTATCTGACTGACTTCCATACAAGGGACACGTAAAAAGCACCATTCAAGTGCGATTGATGCCAATACCGCCTGACTGGCCCCCGTGCCAGTGACATGTAAAAAGTACCCACTACACTCTCAGAGTGGTTGGCATTAGGAAGAGCATCCAGCTGTAGAAACCTTGCCAGATCAGAATGGAGCCTGGCACAGCCTTCTGGCTTGCCAGTCCTCAGTCAAACCGTCCAACCCATGCCAGCATAGAAAGTGGATGTTAAACGACGATGATGATGGTGAATGAGCTAGTGTGCAACATAAACATTTGATCACTATAAGCAAATCATCTGTGCAGGCTGTTCAGAATTGATCTGTTACTGGCGACCAGGCTGGTCAGAAAGTGATTCACTGCAGCCTGGGAAACAGGAAAGGAGCTTCTGTGCCAGTAGCTGCTTTGTCAACTAGTACTGGTTGAGGAGAACGCTGGCTGAGATAAACTGCACAACTGCCCTTGTGATTGCAAGGCCTATGGATAGCTGGGGTGGAATGAGCTGTATAAGAGCAATTAATGGGAGAGAAGTTCAAAGTAAAGTACTGGCAGTGGAGTTGATGATCAAGGTGATAGTAATAAACCATCACTGTTAAAGGATTTGATGTTAAGAAGTGATAAGGAGGGATGTAATCAGCAGGCTGGGAGGCATTCTGGTCAGTGAGGAAATGGTAGGGTTTGGAAGGGCATGATGTGCTGTAAGTGTGCAGCAGAAGAGATAGAACTAGAATTATCAAAGTGAGCTAAGGAAGGGTGGATGTTCCTCATAAGATGGAAGACATGAATTTCCATGTTATGTTTGGCACCTGTGCCCAGCGTCGCCTTTCTGGCACTTGTGCCCGCAGCATGTGCTAGGACTTTCGAGCAAGATCGTTGCCAGTGCCCCTGGACTGGCTCTTGTGCGGGTGGCACATAAAATAACCCAATTTGAGCACGGCCGTTGCCAGTCCCGCCTGACTGGCCTTCGTGCCAGTGACACGTAAAAGCACCCACTACACTCTCTGAGTGGTTGGCGTTAGGAAGGGCATCCAGCTGTAGAAATTCTGCCAAATCAGATTGGAGCCTGGTGTAGCCATCGGGTTTCACCAGTTCTCAGTTAAATCGTCCAACCCATGCTAGCATGGAAAGCGGACGTTAAACGATGATGATGATGATGATGATGTTTGATGGCAAGCAATGGAATCAAGTGGTTCTAGAAGGGTGAGCCTCCAGGGTTGAAAAACAAAAAGGTGTTGTTATGTGGGCTATTTAAGATAGGTGTGGTGGAGGGATGTGGAAAGTGGATTGAGGAAGGTATTTTAATGGCTTGGGAAGAAAAGGTGAAGAATGGGGTGCTGCCACGGATGGCAGTTGTTCAATAAAGAAAGAATAAAGCTTAACCATCGATGGATTTTTGGAAGATGAACAACTGTGTTGTATGTTATACTGGTAGAGAGACTGTGAGAGAGTGGAGACAGAAGACTGGGTTTCCATGAGAGCAGATTTGAAGTCAGCCTATCTACAGCTTCACAAAGTTGTGGAAATACCAGCTTATAAAGTACAAGACGAACAGCTTGACCAGGCTGGGATTTGAAATGAACTCTGCACTAAAGATTTTGGAAAGAAATCTCAAGACTATATTGGGAGAGGTCAGAGTGGAAGGGGCTAACCCCTACTGAGATGACATCTTGGACGAGGTAGTGGCGATTGTAGCAGAGGTGGTGGGTCATCTGAAGTGGTTTGGGCCATTTCTGTTCGTCTAATCCCTGCTAGAAAAGATAAAAAGATAACTAGATATTATTATATGGTGAAAAGAAAGTGAAAACTGTTCATCAAAGATAAAGTTTCAAGTAGTAAGGGAGACAACTACAGCAATATCTTTAATGTTTATTAATAAAGAAAATAGTTTTAGATACAGAATATCCAGTAAAAAATAACAGAATTTGTTTTTTTAAAATAACGATTAAAAAAAATAAATAAAATAACACAATGAACTATATAATTATAAACAAAAAAAAAAATCATTATTAGTATTATTATTCATTCTAGATATTACTAGATATGAAGGAAATCTGTTGACAACCTGAAGTCTTTTGGCAGACAAATATGTGAACAGCATATATTTATGTGTATATCTATATACATACAAAGTGTGTGTATACACATGCACCACAAACACACAAATATAATCATACTCACCGATACTTCCTATGTCACCAACAACTTTTGCATTGTCTCACAATTTCTACATTGACATACAGCATATCTTGTGTATATACACACTTTAAGTTACATTATATAACTGGAAAATTTGCACGTTGTAAATTTTCCTGTGTGTACATACATGTATAAGAATAAGCATACATTTAAGTACACACAAGTACTTGATACTTATATATGTATATATTTTCTTACATCTTAACAGATCTGCATGTGTAGACACACATACACTCTTACACAAACATGGACAGTGTTCTAGTATGGCTGCAGTTCAATGGTACAAATCAAAAATACGTACAACTGTACATATATATATATATTCATTTGTTTGTTTTTACACCTGTCTTTCCATGCTAGCATGAATTAGACAAATATATATATATATAGAAATATATATATATATATATATATTACTGAGGCAATCTATACATAAACACATTTTCTTTTTTTGGAATTAAATTAACTATTACAGCCTTAATATTATTTTTATTGATCATTTATATTAGAATTCAAATTTGTGCACTGTTTACAGTGTGGGCCTAATCAATGTTTTTCAGAATCTATCAGAATATTCTTTATTAGCTAGAAACAACACTCTAAAAATGGACAGTTTTCATTTTTATGTGTTACGCACGAAACTGGCATATCAAAAATTACTGAAGGACTTTCAGCTTAAAAAATAACATACACACACACAGATATATACACAACTTCACACATAACGATATGTTTGCATGCACAGCCATGCATGGCTACCTAGTTGATGCAGTCAAGATTCCACTGAGAGCCTTGCTTCTGGACTGGAGACAATTTGTATTGGTGAGAAGTTTCTAAAACAAAACCAGAACTCACATATACATACATAAAAACCACATCCACACACACACACAAACATACATCAGCAGAGAAGTACAAACATGACACAAGGTCTAAGAGATTTGCACCCAGTACTTACCAAATTTTTGTAAGTGGTATGCACAAAACCGTTGACCCTTGAGTCACTTTTGTAACTTTTCTATTAATTGAAAATATATTCATGTATTGAGTTCTATATTTTCCTGTTTGTTCCACCAACCTTATATACAGACATAAAGCAACAACAGCTGGACAAACCAGCAGGGCGATTGCTTTAAGTTAGAAAAGAGCAGAAAGTAGATCTTCAGGTCTTCAGATTTAACAAATGCTCCCTGCTCATTACCGTTTCCGCACTGCAAAAGACAATGAAGAAAGATAAAGAGGAAACAGGAGGCACATGCATGTGTGTATGTATGGCTGGACAAGTGGGAGGGTTAAAAAAAGAGGTTTACCGGATTTATACATTGAGACTGTCTGAAGCTCATATCACAATGAATCAAGGTAGGAGAGGAGAAAGAAAGAAAGAGAGAGAGTGAGAGAGGTGTTCTGTAGCCATAGTATCGATGTACTTTTGGCAGCCAACAGCAACACAACTTATCATTGTAGTCCATCTGTGTCCCACCCCACTGCCTCCAATCGATGGTTGTCCAGTCACTTGTAGTGGGCGACAAACATCAGCTTTGACTGGAGTCATTCACAATGTCACTTTCTGAGTCTGATGACCCTTCTTCATCCGATGCTATTTGTTTCTCTTCTAGTTTCTTCTTGATGGCATGGAGCCTCTTTAATAGGGACTGGTAGTCAAATGAGCCTCGTTTGTCACCGAAAGGATCCTGCGAAAGTAAACAGAAGAGAAACCAAATCTTAAGACATTGGTTACACACTTTATCTCCGACAGCTATCATTGCCACCACTACCACCACCACAAATCAAGGAAACCCCTATACCAGGCATAACCAGCCTTCTTTTCAAGAATCAGGTCACATGAGACATGGCTCATCAACAAGTGGGCAACACTACTAAAAATAATTCAAGGTGATGTTTTGTTAGCATGCCATTCAGTAAGTCCTGCAGACTGTAGTTTATCCATGATAACCGCTCTACATGGTCACCTGACTTGCTAAAAATAGCAGCCAAAGCTTCCTCAAATTACTTCCTATAAGTTTAGAAAAGGACATGTTGGTTAACCCTTTAACGTCTGGATTACTATCTCAAATGTATTGCTTATTTAATCACATCGTTTTGAATTAATCACACATTATATCATAACTTTGAGATTTCAATAATGTAGTTGTTCATTTTCACAAAGATATTGTAGAGTAGGTGTGAGAAGCTAGATCTGGCCAATTTAAACATAAAACAAGTAGAATATTTTGGTTGGATACGACCAGCTTAAATGCGATAGGGTTAAAGAGATTCTGGGATTGTCACAGCTTGAACATCTTTGATCAAAGATCTGCTTAAGCCAGGATTCACTTGAGGTTAAATATAACCAAAGCAACAAAGCACAAGTGAGGTAATGAAAAAGTGTCTATTGTGACAGTAGGATGTGTTAGAAATGTCAACTAAATCACTCTTAACTCTTTAGTGTTCAGATTATTCTATCAAACATAATGCTTATTGATTCACATTGATTTGAATTAAGCATGCATTATCTCATATCTTCAAGATCTTGATGGTGTAAGTACTTAATGTAGAATAACATTGTAGTGTAGGTGTGAGAGCCTGGATCTGGTCAGTTTGAACATAAAACAGATTAAACATTTTGGCTGGATATGGCCGGTTTAAATACTAAAGGGTTAAATCATATCCTGCAGTGAAGTATAAGGGAACCCATATTCTGTAATGCTTGATTAGCTTACTTCACACTATTGTAATGTTTCAACAGAACTTAACACAACACCATCAAGGTTACTGTTGGTGTAATTGACCAATGTATCTGTACTTAAATAGCACTGCTTCCTTTATGCTCTGCATTATTTTAACGTCCATTATTTTAATTGTCATCATGAACCTAGACTGGCTGGTGTTGCAGTAAAGACAGGAGACAGCACGAGCTGCAGGTTGGTGTCAGTAAAAACAGCAGTACTTACCAGCATTGTCTGCCCCTGCTTCAGGAGGTTGGCTTTACATACAGATTCATAATAATCATAATACGTGGGGAAGGATTTTTCCATCACTTCTCTGAAGACAAGAAAGTAAATCATGAATTAGTTGAGGTAAAAAAAATAGCAGTTAGCGAATAGTCACTTAATGAATATCGCCCAAATTAGAACCCATCTGTCCTCAATACAAACCAAACTAAGTTGTTGATGTCTCATATCAAGCCCCTGCTGGTCAAGGTGGACATGTATCTGCACAAGATTTTTGTTGAAAACTGGATTGGTACCATGAAAAAAAGGAACTGGTACATTCTGTGATGTGGCTGGTGTTAGGAAGGGCATCCAGTTGTAGAAACCATGCCAAGCAGACATTGGAGCTTGGCACCGTCCTCTGGCTTGTCTACTCATGCCAAACTATTTGATCCATGCCAGCATGGAAGAAAAGACATTGGATAATGGTGATGATGACTGGCAGCCAACTTATGCATGCAAGTCTTCCCTCTCTACATCACCAATGCTGTCCAAGAAAAAGGCTGCCACTTTAGATCTGACACAGCGTGGCACCAGTGTTGTCACTATACCAAATGATGGAACAGATACAGCAAGCCTTTCATCCAACACTATAATCGTTCTGCCAAGATTCGAAACAAAAACAGTGTGGGAATTATATCCAATGCTGTCATGATTCTGCCAACATACTGTTTTGGTATCTTGTACTTCTTTATGTGAGTTTTTTTTTAATACTGACATCTTTAATCCCCCTAAATTATGTGGCTGCACGACTGTGGTGACCAGCATCCTGAGACATCACTTCATTTCTCTCCGTGTATTTTTCTATCTAACATGGTCTTTCCCTGTCTTGGCATACAAGGCTCTTTTTCAACCACTATTTACACCACCACTACCAGTTGTCTCTGCTGTATTGACCAATGTCATTAACAAGCAAACAGTTCTATCTTCCATGTAGGTTAACATTATATAAGTCTAATATTTACCTTATAATCAAATTTAGTCAGTGCTAATATATTACTACCATACTGACTATCTAAGGTTTCTGTCGGTCAATGTTGATCATGCATATAGACATACATGTGCAGGTCAGGGTAAGAGTTTTTGAGAAAGACTAGCAGTAGTCTATGCATACAAATCTCATCTCTCCCTACCACCCATATTTATCCAAAGGAAAGGTTGCTGACTTTAAGCCAATACAATTTGGCACCAGTGTCGTTGATGGCATTGCTGTCAGAATGCTAAGAGCTGGGACAAATACCACAAGACACCATCATTACCAAACTTTTTAACAGTTCCATTAATTCATTGACCAAGATTGGTACTTTCTTTTTATTGATCCCTAAAATATCAAAGGTAAAGCTAACCTTGATGGATGAGGGCTAGTGACCTATTGGTTAAGGTGTTGCATTCACTATTGTAAGATTGTAGTTTCAATTCCTGCACTAGGCAGTGCATTGTGTTCTTGACCAAAACACTATACTTCATGTTGCCCCAGTCCACTTAGCTGTAAAAAAGTCCCAGCAACAGTTGGGAAGTTAAACCTGTGATGGACTGGCATCCTATTTAGGAGGGAGTATTGTAGTTTGAGTTACTTATACCACATGGAAACCTGGATAAATTCCATGAGAGATCCTAACCTTGGTGCAGAGAATCAGAACAAATATGAGGCATTCTAACCAACACTCATGACTCTGGTAATGTTCTGCTTTCCATATTGACAGCAGCTGCAATTAAAGATAACAAGTGCAAGAGAAATGACTACTCTACTATGGACATATGTTGTGAATGGACAATGAGTGCTACATTACAAAAAGCTGTTTAATAGGAAAGATAAAGGAACATGTAAAGTAGGATCTCATGATGCTGGGTTTCACAAATGAGATGACAAAAGAATGAAACAGGTCATGTCATGCTGCATAGCAGAGGCATGTAAGCCACCACAGCATAAAAAACATTGATGATGATAATTAGAGTTGTAAATGAAATCACTACAACCGAAAATCAAAACTTGTCATACATAGAACTTGACTCCTTAATATAGGCACAAAGCCTGAAATTTTGGTGGAGGGGGTTAGTCAATATCACTGATCCTAGTACCTAATCGGTACTATATATCATCAATTCTAAGAAGATGAAAGATAAAGTTGACTAGAACAGGATTTGAACTCAGAACAAATACTACAAAGCATTTTTTCTGATGCTCTGATGATTCTACCAACCCACTCCCAAAAATAATAATCATAATGATGATGATTTTTCTACATAGGCACAAGCCCAGTCAGTTATATCAACCCCAGTACTTGACTGGTATTATATTTTATTTATTGACCCTGGAAAGACAAAAGCAGCCATCCTCAGTAGGATTTGAACTCAGGACGTAAAGGGCAAAAAGCATTTTGACTGATACTTTATCAATATATAATAGATGTAGGAGTGGCTGTGTGGTAAGTAGTTTACTTACGAACCACATAGTTCCGGGTTCAGTCCCACTGCGTGGCACCTTGGGCAAGTGTCTTCTACTATTGCCTCAGGCCGACCAAAGCCTTGTGAGTGGATTTGGAAGACAGAAACTGAAAGAATCCCGTTGTATATGTGTGTGTGTGTATATATATATGTGCATGTGTGTATATGTTTCTCCCCCCAACATCGCTTGACAACTGATGCTGGTGTGTTTACATCCCCGTAACTTAGCGGTTTGGCAAAAGAGATCGATAGAATAAGTACTAGGCCTACAAAGAATAAGTCCTGGGGTCGATTTGCTCAACAAAAGGTGGCGCTCCAGCATGGCCACAGTCAAATGACTGAAACAAGTAAAAGAGTAATAGAGCTCTTCCTTTCAGCTACTACTGTTAATGATGATGATGATAATACACCATACACACACTGTCAAAGAAGTGTTTGGGAAAATAAACAATAATAATGATAACAACAACAACAATACCGAAGTGCTTGTGGACAGGTACATCGTTCTTCCAACATATCACAAACTGCAACCCGTAGAGACTCGTGCCGTATCACATCATTATATCGTTTAGCATCACCGACGTTACGCTCCTGTTTTACAGAAAAATAGAAACAATTCACTGGAAGTGTATCGTCTCTAAAACCTAAAGATATGGAGAAATAACATGATTAGAAGTCACAGTGCTACACCAGACAAACAGAGTAACACAAATATTAAACAACAAAACAGGATTCGGTTTGTTGTTCATATCAGGGTCAAATGAGAGGGGCTGGACATAGCCTTAATGAGAGGAGCTAGGTACAGGTTTAAGAAGAGGGGTTAGGCACAGCCTTTCTGAAAAGAACTAGGCATGGCCGTAAAGAGAAGGGTTAGATACAGCTTTAATGTGAAAAGCTAAGCACAACCTAATGAAAGATACACTGTAACAGAAAGATTAGGCAACTCTTAAGAGATTAACAAAAGTTTATTAAAACAAACAGTATGAACAAAAACTATGGTTCTAAAGAAAGATATTAAATGTCTGGTGAGGTAGGATACAGGCCACTCACCAAAATTAGAGGAAGGTGTCATGCCCAATGACTGGCATAGTGTGTGTGTGTTGGCACTCTGTCGCTTCTGATGTCGAGGGTTCCAGTTGATCCGATCAACAAAACAGCCGGCTCGTGAAATTAACATGCAAGTGGCTGAGCACTCCACAGACACGTGTACTCTTAATGTAGTTCTCGGAGATATTCAGCGTGACACAGTGTGACAAAGCTGGCTCTTTGAATTACAGGCACAACAGAAACAGGAAGTAAGAGTGAGAGAAAGTTGTGGTGAAAGAGTACAGCAGGGTTCGCCACCATCCCCTGCCGGAGCTTCGTGGAGCTTTAAGTGTTTTCGCTCAATAAACACTCACAACGCCCGGTCTGGGAATCGAAACCACGATCCTATGACCGCGAGTCCGCTGCCCCAACCACTGGGCCATTGCGCCTCCACTGACTGGCATAGTAAACTGCTACAAAGGTAAAGGAAACACATTGGGGAGAGGAAATTATAGAGGCATCACATTATTGAACTAAGCAATGAAGGTTGGAAAGAGTCATAGTACATTGGATCAGAAACAGAATTAGCCTTTTTAAACCAAAGTTTATCTTTATTCACATTAGCAGACCCTGTGGAAATTCCATGGCCTATTTTTGTGGTACATTATCTGCCATAAACATTTTCCCTGTCAGTAATAATATTTTGTGACATGATGAATTTCTGGTGCTCACTTACAAGAAATACAATGCTTTAGTAAATAAGTATAATATAGTTTGATAATAACTGAAATAACATTTGAGCAGTAATATTTATGATATACTTTATTGATAGGAAAGAGGTTTTTATCTGACACTACCTTTAGCACTATTCTTTTTTTATACAGTATGTGTTAAAATACATATATTATAAAATATTGGAATTTTAATTACAAAATGAATTATATGCATGTACCTTCAAAAATGAGTGGAATAAATGTTCATTTATTGTTAAAAAAAGATAAGAGTTAGTGACAGAAAAGGCATCAAGCTGTAAAAGCACTGACCCAATAATGTACTTGTCTAACCCATGCTAGCATGGAAAAATGGACATAAAAATTCATGTAAAAAGTAAATAAGATGGAAATTTTTTTGTCTTTAATTTCCTTGGGTGATATGTAAAAGGCACCTGTGCAAATGACACGTAACAGACACTCAGTACACGCTGTAAAGTGGTTGCCATCAGGAAGAGCATCCAGTTGTAGAAACCAAGCCAGATGATTGGCGCCTTTGGCAACTCTATGGCTGACCAGCTCTGGTCAAACTGTCTAATCCATGCCAGCATGGAAAACAGACGTTAGATGATGATGATGATGAAAGCAGCAGAGAGATAGTTAAGAAGTAACATAAAGTGCATTAAAGAATATATTTCAAAGTTATCTTCCGTGAAAAGGTTTAGAGCTGAAATGTTCCAGGTGTTTTGAGAGAAGAATTATAGCAAGGTATCATTTACACACATTCATACGTACCTGCTCAAAACCTGGCTCATTATGATATGGTTTGTCATTCATTAAAGACTGGATGGATATCAGAATGCTGGAAAGAGACTGGGCAGGACTCCAGGATGGACCGCTCCAGGTCCTATAAAGAAGCAGAAATGGCAGGGTACAATTTTAATTTATTATATAAAAAGAGTAAAGGATAATGGTTGGGAGTGGGGAGGGAGAAACTCTTCTGTGGAATTACACAACTTACAAAATAAGAGTTTTCATCTATAAAAATATCAATCTGAAATAGTGAGACATGAGGTAAGACCCATGTGGTTTAGTAGTTAATGCTTTTCCATTTTAGTATAATAAAACTGCTTTAATTCAACCATAATGATAAAAAATATTATAGCTTTAAGAAGATCCCTAAAAGTAGCTGGATACTGGGGCAGAGTTGAAAAAGCAGGAATCTAACTGGAGAAAAGCAAAAAAGAAAGAAAAAACAGCCCAGAATTGAGAACAGTGGAGGAAAGTCATTGATGGCCAATGCTCCAAAGAGAGTAAAGGGCTCAAGTGAAGTTGAAGTAAGTTTAGAATGATAATCTTCCAATTTTGCTCATAGCAGGATGAGTTCAATGATGCAGGTTAATAAAATCTATCAAACTGTACTTCCTCATAGTATCTGTTCATAGTTAGATGAACTGATTCAGTAAAATAATGAGTGCATTGGCAAAGGACAAAGCAAATAATAGGTGTTAGGATACAAAGTACGGACATTAGTTGTGACATTCCAGTTTGATCAAAAAATGTTTAGTGACAGAATACTATGCACAAGTCTGCTGGCAGCTCTTCCTACAGGTCTGCAGAGAGTGTATTTATCATAATTATTTTATTGACATGAGATATGAGGTAAAGGAAGTTAGTGAAATCTGTTTGGTGTTGCAAGTACTCAAAAAATAAAAAGTTTTACTTACCCTATGATACTTAAACACACCTTACCACTTCTGTAAAGGTTAGGGTTAAAACGGACTCGACCATCACCAGTAGTCATTAGTTTTACTCGTGGAGGTCTGATGGGGTAATCTGGGGGACACCGAATTAGAAAGTAGAAGAAACCTCCTTCATAAGGCGTATCAAAAGGTCCAGTAATTAATGCATGAATCTGTGGAAGCAAGCAGAAACAGAGAATGGTAAGAACAATGTAGAACTAATTTTACAAAGAAATGGTAGTGCAGTGAAAGTTGCTCTTTTGATTGAGCCAAGAGAACCGTATTTCCATTGATTTTTTCATATTACTATATGTTGGTTATAATTCTTGACTTAACTCTTTCGTTATCAACCCAGTTGAAACTGGCTCTGAGTATAAATGTCTTGTTTACAAAAGTTTTGAATTAAAATCGTCCACCAAACCTTAGTCACAATTAATGTTCCTAACACTAGCTTAATGATAACTAAGTTATTTTACTAAATTCTTTGTTATATTTAAAGTAACTGAAAGAAACACAGAACATCTCAAAATAAATACAGTAACGAAAGGGTTAAGCATGTTTTTCAGTGATCGGATGGAATTTGAACTTGAGCTAAAACAGATATTACAAAGCATAGTGTCTGACTCTCTAACAATTCTATGCAATTCACTGCTCTGGACAGATACGTTTTTTTAAAAGACTCAGATAGGCAAAACTGACCTCAACTGGATATGGACTCAAGAGTGCAGAGAGGTGGAACAATTGCTGCACATCTCTTGACAAATGGAAACCCACAACAAAAGCTATGTGATATGAAGGAGTAGCTAAGTGACACTTACTTCTGTAATATCTTCTTTGTCTGGAACTATACACATTCCTGGAGGTGGTTCATTATATATTGTCATAATATCTCTGCAAAGATAAAATACATTAAATCCATTATTATTATTATATGAAATTGCACAAATATTAATTTTTCATTGATTATGATCAAGGGTTTTATTTTCTTTGATGCAGAAGAGTTCTAAAATTGACAATTGAGCCCAGTATTTTACTGGTTAAGTTGACCCATGGCTAGGAATGAAACCTTTGGCAGCTCGTTAATCTATTTCTGAACCATAAGGACCCATAGGGAAAGTATTTTCTTTAGGATTTCCCTCGTGTTTAGCAGAAGAAACAATAAAGAAACAGTACAAATATTAAATTACTTATTGTTTACATTTGACAGTTCACATTTCTGAGCCCAGTCAGCCTAGCTGAGAAATAATTACCCCCAGCTAATCAGGTTCTTCAGTCAAAACATACTGAAACAGACATATGTATTAACTTGCATATGTATTAATTTGTGTGGAGGCACAATGGCGCAGTGGTTAGGGCAGCGGACTTACGGTCATAGGATTGCGGTTTCGATTCTCAGACTGGGCGTTGTGAGTGTTTATTGAGCGAAAACACCTAAAGCTCCACAAGGCTCCGGCAGGGGATGGTGGCGAACCCTGCTGTACTCTTTCACCACAACTTTCTCTCACTCTTACTTCCTGTTTCTGTTGTGCCTGTAATTCAAAGGGCCAGCCTTGTCACACTGTGTCACGCTGAATATCCCCGAGAACTACGTTAAGGGTACACGTGTCTGTGGAGTGCTCAGCCACTTGCACGTTAATTTCAAGAGCAGGCTGTTCCGTTGATCGGATCAATTGGAACCTTCAACGTCGTAAGCGACGGAGTGCCAACAACAACATGTATTAACTTGCATACTGAAACAGACATGTATTAACTTGCAAAACTATAACTGTGGAAGACAATGTGACCCCACTGTCACCATTGAGGACAGTTAAAGGTGAAGAAGTTAAATTTGTTACTGTACGATGGACTAAAACTACAGCTTTCAATACTGGGAAAGTGTAGGGAACGCCATCGAATTAACAGTGCAGAAATAATGATTAGTTGTACAATGTTGGGAGTGAACTCTGGGTAGACTTGGTATGGCTGGATGGAATATTAATAGAAAGAGGTGATAGCTAAAGTGTGAAGAACAGATAAAGAGTAAAAGGTGAAGAGAGGACTTTGGCAAAAAAGAACGTGGATTTGGGAGAAGCAGTGGCAGTATTCCATGGCTGTGGCTATTAATGGTATTAATGGTTCTAAGACTTCAAACAGTAGAGCTGAAAAAGAATGAAACACAACAAAACCAGGATTGGGATGATAATGGTGGACTTCAATGAATTCAAAGAGGTTATTGTTGTTTAACCCCAGGTCAACTTTGCTGGAACAAACCTTTTCAAAGATATTAAAATCAAAAATGGATTGATGAATTTTGGCATTGGCAGAGATGGACTGTTGGGTCATGGGTTACTCAATGGTGACTTGAAAAAGAGGGAGATAAAGAGTCACTCAGAAGTGGTGGTACAATAGAGGTGAACTGATCATCTAAGGTAAAAAACGGAAACTAGAAGAAAAAGCATTTGTTTCATTGATATGAATGTTGATTTAAATGGTTTACTCCTGACCTTTGCAGGCAATCCAAGACTGGTTAGACCAATATGCTTAATGTACAGATTGAACATCTGAAGAAAAAAGAAATAGATGGAGAAGGGGATTCCAGAGTACTGAAAGTCTGAGGAACGGTAGGGGGACACAAGCAAAGTGGTGAATGTGGAGCCTGGGAGTTGAAACATTAATGGGTGATAAAAAGGAAGAGAGATGTTTGTTTGGTAGGCCTTGGGGAAAAGGTAAGCTGCTGATAAGTTTAAGAAAGTAGATGCTACTGACATAGCAACTGAAGACACAAAGAGGGGAAAGAGAGTATATTTGTGGGTCAGAGGTCAGAAGGTATTGGGGAATGCGTTTTCTTTTGTCAATAAGGTAATGGTCCAGCTGTCTAGGATGCGTGCGTGTAGTAGAAGTAGCAGCAGCAGTGTCTCAGATATGCAGTACAGGCTTGAAAGACACAGTGACAGTATTCTATGAGTAGCCAGTAATTAATTAGGGTTAAAGTATTCAAGGCCATGAAGTGAGAGATAGTTTTAGCTGTTATATATGTTGCCACTACACTCTCGGAGTGGTTGGCGTTAGGAGGGGCATCCAGCTGTAGAAACTCTGC
Source organism: Octopus bimaculoides (assembly GCF_001194135.2). Classification (NCBI taxonomy): domain Eukaryota; kingdom Metazoa; phylum Mollusca; class Cephalopoda; order Octopoda; family Octopodidae; genus Octopus; species Octopus bimaculoides. The sequence goes on along the minus strand of NC_068986.1, from coordinate 89,965,460 downwards.
CAAATCAGATTGGAGCTTGGTGTAGCCATCCGATTCACCAGTCCTCAGTCAAATCGTCCAACCCATGCTAGCATGGAAAGCGGACGTTAAACGACGACGACGATGATGATGATATATGTTGTGGTCACCAGGACAGATCAGACATTGTGGAAGTTTTAAGAGTTTTAAATGCAAGCTGTACAAGGCTAGAGAGGGTGATTTAGATAACACCTTTAAAAAGTGAGGTCAATAAAATGAAATGATACAAGTCAGAAATATATATTAACCTGCAAAATTTTAACTGTAGAAGATACTGCGACTCCACTGTCACCATTGGGAACAAAGGTGAAGAAATTAAATTGTTATTGTATAATGGACTAAAACTACAGCTTTCAACACTGGGAAAGTGTAGGGAATGCCATTGAATTCTTTACGTCATCTGCTGCAATTATCCCAACTTTTGGTTAACTATTGAAAAACCTCTGCATTTATTGGGTTAAAACATTCTTTATATACCAGCACCCTAGATTCTATAAACACTAATCATTCAATTTGACTGCTGTAATTCACAACCTGCTGCTGCAATTCTTTCTCTCCCTTTATTCAATGCAAACAATCACTGCACATTCTAACACCCACACATGTACATTATTAGCTAATCATTTTTCTTCCACAACAAAATTTTATCCATAATCCTTGACTTAATGGTGTCTCTCATGACTGTCACGACCACTCACGTTACTACTGACTTGCAGGGATTCAAATTAACTGACTTTAGAAAATTTTTCTAACTTGTATAATAAAAGGAGCTTTCATTGGTCAGAACTGATTTTTTAAATTTTAATACATTGTCAAAATATTTCCCTCCTCTTACACTCTCGTCTAAACAAATGGTTAAACAAGTCTATTATTGAGGTACTGGTTTACTGCTAGATGCTCTTCCTGTCATCAATCCTAACCTATTTTCCAACAAAGGGATCACTTATTCCACATGACTGCCAAGGCACAAAGCCAAGAGATGATTTATTGACAGAGCAAATGACAACAATGAAAGTGAGTACCTTTCCAAGACCATATTTTTAACAACAGACAAACTACATGTGTTTCAGTTAACTATCAAAGTAATTAGTTTCAATTAACTGTCAAACTAATTAGAAAATTTGCCTGCTTTAGTAAAGCAGCTATACCATTATTTACTTATGGCTATATTAAGCTGGTGCTTGAAACACAACTAAAAGACGACTGTATACATGTAATGATGAAATTTCAGTTGAAATGCAAACATTTTAATATGGTAAGTCTCATGTGGATTAATGTCTCTTGAGAAAAACAGAAACCTAGATTAATATTTTTTGGTCTTTTTGCTGGGTCTGGAAGAAAGAACAGTATATATTGCCTTTACAGTCCCTCTTAGACTAAGAAGCTGTCATTAATATTTTCTTTTTTAACCTTTGTAACTTAATACCAGTGAGATAAACATGAGCATGGCAAGAATTCCAAAAGACCAATGTTCTGGGAAGGGAGGAAAGATTGGAGCGTGGCTTTGTGGTGGTGGGGAATACAGAGTGATGAGTAGAGGGGAATGACTGGTTCAGGAATGCCTTGAGTGGAGGCAGAATGAGCTCAGGCAGTCCGAGGAGCAGAGGTCATTATAGTGGGAGAGAGAGAGAAGCAGGGCATCAGATGTAGATGATATGAACAAAGACTGTATTAGAAACTTTTTTTTACATTTCTTGCTTCAAATAACTCAGTGAAAGAATACATACCATTGCCTCCACACCAATTCACAGTAGCAGTGAATTAGCCCAAGAAAGAAGCAGTTGTTTGAATAGTTCATGCAAACTGATAAATTTGTAAAACCAACCTAAGCCTTTCTGGCATGAAAGAAAATCAGTATAAATTTTTTTTTTTTAAATAGAAAAACATAAATGTTGGTAATTCAGTAACTGTAGGTATATGAAAATAATGATTAAAAAGTCTGCATTTATAATGATTGTCCTTTTGTGGAAGGAGGAAGAGAGGTAATAAAAAATTACTTCCTTAAATAGACAACCACCAGTGATTTGAAATTTTTCAGCTATTAATACAGATCTAGAATAAAAGCGTATGTTATTGCGAGAGATAAAGCGACAGAGAAGCAGTGTGTCAAACGGATAAGATTTTTTTAATAGTGGCATTGCTTCAGCAGGTATGAGATGTAACTAATATCTCTCCGTACACCACTTATCTTATACCATCACATCAATGGAACCAATGTGCTTAAGAACGATACTACTATATAATACCAAAAACAATTCTGGTATTTAAAAGAAACCTCGTCCTGTCCCTGACCCGTCTCCATTTTAGCTCTCTACAATCTGTTACCAATTATTTCTCTACCTATCAGAATGTTGACATTAATCCCTTTGTAAATAGCACTGTGCATCTTTAATACACAGACAAAGGGTGAGGGCAAGAAATGACAGATCAGATAGAAAAACATTAAGGAAATAAGATATGGTTTTCGTGTCTGTCTCAAAGATTATTTAGCATAAGCTGAAGTGATTCTCATTTAAGTATGAAACCGGGTCAAGGAAATTGGTTAACAGACGGACGGCCTGACCACACGGCAACTGCTTGTCACACGTATACACACACAATTATTGATTGTAATAAATTAAATGATGACATATTCAATAATGAGAAGCATGGGATGGGAAGAGAGAGAGGAAGGGGAGGGGAGATAGAACCCCCCCCCCAGAAAAGAAAGGTGGTGAGAAGATGGAAGGAAGTCTTTGTAGCAAAACATGTAAACAAAATGAGGATTTAAAGCAGTGATGGCAGTAGTGGTGGTGTCGATGGTGGTCATAGTAGCTCACCTTTAAATATATTAATAATAAAAAAACCCATTTTTCACTTTCCACATCAATATGCTTGTTCAAACATATGTAACATATGCAGTCACTCAACTTGTTAGAAATAGCAGGGTCCAACCCTTTAAAACCAAATTTTACTGACTTGAAAAGGAGAAGAGGAAAGTTACATGGCATAGTAGATATTGTAGTCCCAGGTATGGCCTTAAAAAAGACCAGCTGGAGTATCTTTGGTCAGTGCAATCAGAATTGATGTGGGCTTGATGGACAACCAAACAGTTCAGTATAACACACACGCAAACATACAAACGCAGTATTTTCTCTTTATTTATTTCTTTACTTGTTTTGGTCATTAGACTGTGGCCATACTAGGGCACCACCTAGAAGGGTTTTAGTTGAGCAAATTGACCCTGGTACTTTTTCTTCTTTTTAAGTCTGGTACTTATTCTTATGGTCATTTTTGCTAAACTGCAAAGTTACAGGGGTGTTAACAAACCAACACCAGTTATCAGTCAGCTGCAGGTGGGGACAGAGGCACACACATACATATGATGGGCTTCCACACAGTTTCCATTTTCCAAATTCACAACGTATTAGTCAGCTGGGCCTATTGTAGAAGACACTTGCACGAGATGCCAAATTGTGGAATGAACCCAAGACCGCATGACTGCAAAAGCAAGCTTCTTAACCAAACAATGTCTGTAAACATCTCATTTCTAAAGCAAGTTAGAGGACAAAAAACAAAGCTGATTTGGCAAGATTTAAATTCGGAACATAAAAAGACATAAATAATCTAATAAAATCAATAAGTAGAAGTGAAATGCACAGAAGAAATCAATTTCAATTATATATGGTTTATATGATAATGTGAATTACTTTAATTGCTTTATTAAATATTTAGGGCTACACAACACCATCATCATCATTTTTATGTCTGTTTTCCATGCTGGCAGGATGGTTCAACAGGATTCAAATGAGTCAGAGGGCCACACCTCAATCTTGGCATGGTTTCCATGACTGAATGCCCTTTCCAACACCAACCACTTTACTGAGTGTACTGGCTGCATCTATCATAACACCAGCACTATTAGGGTTGCCTTGCCATCAACAAGGCTAATGAGCTCTCTCATGCCATCAACAAGGCTAATGAGCTCTCTCAAGCCATCAATTGTCATTGCTCAAATTGCTTACTAATGTCATACAAAGTCTGCTGGATGCTTTTTGTGTCAGTTGCACAGTTGAGGTCACCTTGCAGCTTGTAAAGCAAAAGAATGCCACCCCTTGATGGAAGGGATAAATTTATTGTGAGAAGCTGGTATGGAGAGAGTCACAGTGGAGTTAGTGTTGGAGTGGGAGTAGAGGAAGAGTAATGATAATTGGGTAAGTTAAAGAGGTGGACCCAGAGATAGGGTAAACCAGTCTATCTACCATGACAGCAGGGGTGGACAGTTCGTCAAGATCTGAGGCATTTCTTATTGGAGTTACACAGGTTCATTGTTTAGTAAGGGTACAGACACTGTTAGGGAAGGACTAATAGGAGGGAAAATGAAAAGTAGTGTTGGGGTGAGGAGTAGAGAGAGAGGGTTAGAGAGTGATGAGACAATGGGGGAGAGTTGAGTAAGATAAGGGCAATTAAGTTATAGGAAGGAAATAAAAAGAAAGTGTCAATGGTAAGGGAGGTGAGGCCTAGAGGCAGTGCTAAACCATGTTATATGGGTGGGTACAGGAGTGTGGAGGAGAAATAAAATGATGTGGAGACAGAATGTATCCTTGGGAGCATGTAACGAAGGAATGCAAATAAAGGATACCAGAGATCAAGAATGTCGTTCAGTCCATTTTCTATTATCTATCTACACATTACGTACATATGCATTCCCCCTTCTGTTGTCTTCTTTTTTGTGCTTATTGCCTCATACACACATTTTTAAGTGGTACTTGTTTGGCAAGTAATTTGCTATGAAATCCTGTTGAAATTTAAACAAGTTGTCTATTCTGAAGTGAGGACGATGTGATTTGAGATTTGGCAGCTGTTTCAAACAGATCTCGACCACCACGAAGAGGCACATTCATGGTTGACGTAATTTATTATTTTTTTAAAATTTAAGCAAGACAAAAAAAAAAAAAAAAAAAAAAAA
>NC_068986.1:89958048-89958426 GCF_001194135.2 Octopus bimaculoides | reverse complement strand
AAGTAGGTTAGCAACAATAACAAGTACTCTTTGTTGACAGGTGAGAACAAAATAAAAAGAAATGATAAGTAAATAGACCATATAAATACACTGCGACACAGTGTGTCTGTGTATGCGTGACGTAAGGGGAAAAAAAATGACAACACTGTAGCTGAATAGAAAATTGCACATTTTAAGCTAATTTCTTAAATTTGCATGGCTATATACAAATCGCCAACTTCAAGTATATATATATATATATATATATACAAAATGGCTGATAGTTAGCAAGGTGAGACACACATAAGAAAGAAGGAAACAAAGGACCACTGATGAGGTCACAGAAGTGTGACGAAAGAACTCTGGCCGAAATAAGATTAAGATTAAGATTAAGATTAA
>NC_068986.1:89954746-89958038 GCF_001194135.2 Octopus bimaculoides | reverse complement strand
AAATTAACACCAAATATACAGTGCGTGTGTTTTTATTGGCTAAACTGGCAATATGACCATCCCCAAGTACAACAACAAATATATATATATATATATATATATATATACACACTTTGTGAGTGTATGTGTATATATACACACACAATGTGCATGTGTGTGTATGTATATTATCTTTATCTTATGATATTTACTTTGTAGTATATTATACTCATTTATTGTGCTTTTAATTATTAATTTTTCTATATGTGACAGTGGATTTTCATCGATGAGTTCATGAACCTTGGTTCTTTTCCCTAAAACTATATATTTATAAGCAATGTTAAATCTCTGAACGAGGTATTATATATATATATATATATATATATATATATATATATATATGCACACATATTACACATGCAAATTATATTTATACAAATTATAACTGTAATATATATATATACAATAAATGTAATATATAAAATATATGTGTGTGTGTGTGAGATACGTTTGAACTACGCAAGTGACAAAAAAGTATTCCTCTCTATAACTAAATCAAAAATTACTGTAAAAATTATTTCATTTTAACAATATTCCCCCCATTTCGCATAATCTGTTCTTAAATGGTTAGTCACATTTATATAAATTTGATGATCGAAACTAAACAATTATCCAACTAAGACGGCACATCATCCGATACTTTAAAAAAAGCTAGACGCAATTCTTTCGTCTTTTTTCGGTAAATATAAATAAACAGTAAAAACGAAAGTAAAGAAGAGAGAGAGGAAGACAGGAGGGAACTGAATAGGATGAAAAGTATGTGGTACCTCTTTATCCGAAGAATACACTGGGGCGTTGGTTTCTCTTTATCCCAATCTTTGCTGTGACAGGGGTCCCAATTTGAACTGTTGGAGTGTGCGAGCATGTCTTCGGCCACAAAAAAGTTGGAAGAGTCATCAGAGCTAGCAACCGCCATTTTATTAACCAACAACTTCCGGGTTGAGTCACGTGACTTAGACATATGACTTGTTGCGAGACTCTTGTTTTACTATTTGTTATCAGAACTATTATTGAACAAAGCTGAAACTTAACTCGTCTCTGTTACATCCACTTAACAATTAAACGTGTGGTTTTTTTTAGTTCTATAAATCTCGGTTAACAATTCCAGTTACTAGTTATCTTGTGTTTCTATAACTAATTTACAATGGAACTTTTGCATTTAAATTTTTAGCATTTCCTTTCTTTCTTTCTGAAAACAATACAATTATGTCTATTTTCTTGTCCCCCCCCCCATTCATGATATCCCTGAACGTTGCTTCTGTCTAAAACAATAGGATATCATTAAAAATATAGATATATCATATTGTTTTCTAGCCTCATGTAAACCCTGATCAAGCAGATTTGAGGTCAAAGGTGACTAAGCCATTAGTATTGTCCTTTTTTTTTTTGTTTTTCTTTTTCAGACATACTGTATCTAGAAATACATTATTCTGAGCTTATTTTAAAACTCGGTAGAGTGTGATTTGAAGGATATTTGACTACTATGTCTAGTATTTGCATGAGGTTATGTCTAGTATTTGCACGAGTTCAAATCAGCTTATCTGGAATGATAGCAGTGTTGCATTACTAGCAATCATGTTCTGCTCATGCAAAAGTAGCTACTTGAACTATGGTAAAAGACACTTGGCTAAGATGTTACTAAGTGGGGTTGAACCCCAAATCACATGGTTACATACTGAACTTCTTACCCACAGCCATACCTGCACTGGTCTGCTGTATTATACAAAGCACAGTCATTAAGGTTGTGTTTTGTATGATGACCAGTTGATACCTCTCACTTGCACGGATTAAATATTCTAGCATAAGAAAATATTCTTTTTTACTATTTCTGAGATTTAATCTAAATTAAAATAATGACTTGGAAGTGTCAGGAATCCACCGTTACTTTGCAATGGACCAAAGATTAATGAATGGAAAAATTCAATGTTTTAGTTATGATCATCTTGTATGTATGCATGTATGTAAGTATGTATGTATGTATGTATGAATGTATGCATGCACATATGTATGTCATTATTCAGTGTTTAATTTCAAGATTTCTTGCCAATAGAGAAAGAGCTGGCTTCTGAGATCCAAGACTCTGTATGCATGTATGTACATATGTGCGTGTGTGTGTGTGAATGTATGCATGTATGTATGTCTCTTCTATTTTTTTAATTATTAGAAATCTTCCACTGAGGAGGGAGCCGGCTTCCAACAAAGATACAAGGCTCCATTCTTGGGATGTAATTAACACAGACAAATTCACATTTGGAACTTGAGAAAAGTCTTGCATATTTTTACTGTTCAACTCACAGATTGTACTTGTAATGTATGAATTAGCCGGTCAATTTCTCTTTCTGAAAATCTCAGTTTATCCAGATTCTCCTATGTGTGTATGTATGTGCTGCATGTATTTATATATATATGTATGTATGTATGTATGTATGTGTGTGTGTATGTATGTATGTAAGTATGTATGTATGTATGTATGTATGTATCTTTCATCTCGTTTCAGTCATTTAACTGCAGCCAAGTAGAGGCTGCATCTTGAAAGATTTTAGTCAAACAAATAGCCCCCAGTACTTATCTTTTTTAAAGTTTGATACTTTAAGTCATGGGGATGTAAACAAACCAACATCGGTTATCAAGCAGTGATGGGCAACAAAAACATAAAGACACACACGTATGGAGATAGGCATATACCTACATATGTACATACACACACGCACACACACATACATGTGTGTCTGTGTATGTATACATGTATATATATTTACATATATGTTTAACTTCCACCTTCCATGGGACATATATATATATATATATATATATATATTAGGTGGTGCTCCAGCATGGTCGCAGTCAAATGACTGAAAGAAGTAAAAAGGTAAAAGAATATACATATATAGGTATGCATGTATGTATGCCAAAATAGACAAGGAGTCTGAACAGCCCTTCTACTGGTCAGCTCCTGTAAAACTGTCCAACCCATGCCAGCATGGAAAACAGATGTTAAATGACAATGATGATAATGATATATATATATATATATAAGAGACAAGGTGTACATATGCCACTATATATATATATATATATATATATATTTTTTTTTTCTCCGTGTTTTTCTCCTTGTCTCCGTATTCTTTCTGTTGAAGAGCGTAGCTCGAAATGTCAAAGACTTTCCGTATTCCCGAGCGTCATACTAATATATCCTTTTGTTATTTACACCACCTGTCCTCGTCTGTTGTTATTATTTGTATATTCTCCCATA
>NC_068986.1:89945780-89954736 GCF_001194135.2 Octopus bimaculoides | reverse complement strand
TATATATATATATATATATATATACACATAATACAAAATGGGACAAGAACGCAAAACATCCAGGCAGTTAGGTGATACATGAAAGAGACAAAACATCCAGATAGACGATACAAAGAAAACACGGACAGGTCATTCGGAGTTTTCTTTCTTCAGTTGAGATCCAGATTATCCTTGCAATTTCAGCTGGTTATTCTCGATATTGCTCCAATCTGGTCAGCCCCAAGGAAAAACTAAACTAAGAGCATTAGATTTCTTGGAAGAAAGCAGCGAATGTATACAAAACCAAGGACGGAAAAAAACGAACAATGTTATACAAATACAGTAAGAATAATAACAGGACAAAACAACAGGTGAATTAAATTAAGCAGGTGTGTATGGAAATAAGGCCTTACAGCTGGGATACAAGATTTCACAGGCACAGGGAGGAATAATGATGTTGCATGGAGCCTCATGGAGCTTTAGGTGTTTTCGCTCAATAAACACTCACAACGCCTGGTCTGGGTATTGAAACCGTGATCCTATGACTGTGAGTCTGCTGCCCTAACCACTGGGCCATTGCACTTCACTATACACACACACAATGAGCTTCCAGTTTCCATCTACAAAACACACCTGTAAGGCTTTGGTCAACCTGGGGTTATAGTAGAAGACACTTTCCCAAGGTGCCATGCAGTAGGACTGAACCCAGAACCATGTGGTTGGGATGTATGTAAGAACACATGTATGTATAAAAATATATACAATGTGTATGCAAGGGTACATGAATATCTGACTGAGCATTTTCAAAATATTGCTAAACTACAAAGAGTAATGTTGTTAATATTTCCCTGTTGACAGATATTTTGGTTGCTCTGCACTTTCAAAGACCAGTGGAATGAAAATTTTCTTACTCAAAAAGCATGTAAGTTTAGCAACAAGTAGGGCAGCCAACACTGTAAAAATTAATGCCTCAACAATATTGTAATCAGCCTAAGGAAGCAAGCTGGCAGAAATGTTAGCATGCCGGGTGAAATGCTTAGTGGTATTTTGTCTGTCTTTACGTTCTGAGTTCAAATTCTGCTGAGGTCGACTTTGCCTTTCATCCTTTTGGAGTCAATAAATTAAGTACCAGTTGCATACTGAGGTCGATCTAATCAACTGGCCCACCTCCCTCAAAATTTCAGGCCTTGTGCCTAGAGTATAAAAGAGTATTGTATTCAGCTAACTCATGCTGGTATGGAAAAACTGACATAAAACAAACAAGGAATAAAAAGAACAAACTATCACATTTTTGCTGCTGTCACATCATTGCAATCCTATTGTTCTGAATTATTAATCAAAGTACAAAGATTGGTAAATGCAAAAATATACAATGTCATTATAAAGTCCTTGTACAATTTGATATTTAAGTAACTGTATGTAGTTCTATATATTGTAGCATTAACTACGTTAAGGGTACACGTGTCTGTGGAGTGCTCAGCCACTTGCACGTTAATTTCACGAGCAGGCTGTTCCGTTGATCGGATCAACTGGAACCCTCAACGTCGTAAACGACGGAGTGCCAACAACAACATATGAATTGATGATGATGATGATGTGTGTGTGTATGTGTACCATTATTGTCTTGAATTCCTCTGTTATGATGAACTAGAGGGGGCTGAGCACCAATTCTTGATAAACCCCTACAAGTACCCTGAATTCTTTGCTGTACTCGTTGCCCACCCTCACCTTACTGGTAGCATCCCTGTACAAGGCTTCTACAGCTGTCACCAACCACTCCCTCTATCCTGATTTAACATACCTATGATCAAGCCACTCCAAACATGACCAACTCAGGTTTTTAGAGTAAATCTAAGACCTCATTACCTGATGATAGGGAGAGATTTGAGGGAGATTTAGTAGCTATATCTAACAGCTCAAGTAAATTCATAGCAATGTCATTCCCAGCTTCTTCTTGTTTTTGACTATTGCAGTTACTGTTGTTGTTATTGTTGTTGCTGTTGTCTCTGTTACAGTCGTTATAGTAGTTAGTCTCTGCCATTGTTACCCCAAAACTGAAGCCGTAATAGTTAAGCTAACTCTAATTAAGCTAACTCTAATCAACAGAAAAGTAAGAACACCAGTCTCCCCTCTTTTCCTTCCACACTGTCTCTCTCTAAAACACTTATTGATTATTGATCTGTTCAGGTTTGTGACTCTCCTGCAATGAACGCTCACCGTTACAATATTACAGCCATTGAAACCTCACTATGCAATGTGAGATAGAATAGCTGGAATGTGTGTGTATGTGTATACATATGTGTTTGTGAGCATGTGTATGTATATGTGTGCATATGTGCATGTGCCAACAGGTGTGTGAGTGCATGTGTTTGTATGTTTATTTGTGTGTTTATGGTGGTGGCAGCAGCAGCACCACAGTGGTGGTAGTAGTAGTAGTAGTAGTGGTGGTGGTGGTGGTAGTGGTAGTGGTGGTGGTAGTAGTAGTAGTGGCATGGTGGGTACATGAGTTTAATAACCAAAAACTTGGTTACTAAACTCATGTACCACACAGTGTGACAAGGCTGACCCTTTGAATTACAGACACAACAGAAACAGGAAGTAAGAGTGAGCGAAAGTTGTGGTGGAAGAGTACAGCAGGGTTCGCCACCATCCCCTGCTGGAGCCTCGTGGAGCTTTAGGTGTTTTCGCTCAATAAACACTCACAACGCCTTGTCTGGGAATCGAAACCGCGATCCTATGACCACGAGTCTGCTGCCTTAACCACTGGGCCATTGCGCCTCCACACCAACTGATACTTATTGCATGGGAAACATAAAAATATTTGAGATGGTAAACAAACAGAATGTAAGACCACTTCAGCAGTGATGGGGCCCAAATTCTTGTCAGAAACTCTGCTTAGGAAGTGGCAGGGATTGATTCTTAGCTATGGTAGGGGTAGCTTATCTGTGCTGCCCTGCTTCTTTGTAAGTGAATCCAGGAAGATAAATGCTGTTGTCCTGCATGAAGTAATAATCCTTTCTAATCTAGGCACAAGGCCTGAAATTTTGAGGAAGGGAGCCAGTTGATTAGATCAACTTCAGTACGCAACTGGTACTTAATTTATCGAACTCGAAAGGATGAAAGGCAAAGTTAACCTCAGTGGAATTTGAACTCAGAACGTAAAGACAAACAAAATACTGCAAAGCATTTCACCTGGCATGCTAACGACTCTGCCAGCTTGCTACCTTCTGCACGAAGCAATAATAATAATAATAATAAACACAAGTACTGGTTCAATATCACTTCCTTATTGTTAGTCAATTGGTTAAATATCTCAGCAACTAACTAATCAATTGTTTGTTTGTTTAGTGGGTTTGTTAAGCAATCAATTAGTTGTTTGTTTGTGAAAGTCCTTTCACTGCTATTTGCAACCTAATCAATGACACCGTCTCTCTTCAAGGTCTGCCTTGAGTCTGTCTCATGTGTGTATATGTGTGTTTGTGTCCATGTGTGTGTGTGTGTGGCTGTGTGTGTGTGTATTTGTGTCAGTGGTTGGAGTGGGATGGTAATTTTGAAGTTGAATTCATTAAGTTGCTAAAGTGAATCGTTAGGAATAATTGAATTATTGGTTCGGGATAAAAATCAAATACTTACATCAACAGCGTTCTTTGACTCATTAAGTGGGGGCTGGAGATTGGAAGTAGGTGGTGGGGAGGATGTCAGAAAGGAAACAGAAAGAAAAGGTGAAAACATGATAGAAGTTAAATGTAGACAGAAAGAAGGAAAGGGTGACTGAATGGAAAGAATGTGATGATGACGATAAGCGAAACGAAATGAAGCTATTTTCAGAAAAAACTTGAAATAATAATGGAGGTGTACTTGCATAGCATGTGACCTGATCTGAGATCGTGTGCTGGAACAAAAACAACTGCAGCGTGGAAGGTGTTTATAAGCCATTTAAGAAACACACAAAAACCATTAGATTCACTTCAACATTTAAATTTAATTTGCCAAAATATTTTAATTCTGGCAAATGAAATTTAAATGTTGAAGTGAATCTAACGGTTTTTGTGTGTTTCTTAAATGGCTTATAAACACCTTCCACGCTGCAATTGTTGAAATAATAATAATAATAATAAGATACAGAAATAAATTTATTTCTCAAACATGTGATAATGTTATAAATAGCGTGATCAGGATAAATTATCCATTTATTGCAGAAAAATATGTTACTGGCCAGCCATGAGACTCGAACTCACAGCTCTGTTTGTTTACTTTCATCATAAAATAATAATAATATTTTCTTTCTAATTTTGGCACAAGGCCAGCAATTTGGGTGTGTGGGGAAGTCGATTACATCAGTTCCAGTGATCGACTAGTATTTGTTTCAACCTCGGTGGAATTTGAACTCAACGAAAAGATGGACAAAATGCTGCTGAGCATTTTTTCCAGCATGCTAACAATTCTGCTAAGTTAAATATTAGTAACTGCAATGAAATTGCAGAGGATGGGCAAACATCTAGAAGAAAACAACCTGTTTTCAGAAGAGCAGAAGGGATGCAACAAAGGCTCATATAACTGTAAAGATCAGCTATTGATCGATAAGGTAATAAGCGAAGACTGCTGAAAGAAAAAGAAGGGTCTAACCTGGATTGATTACTGGAAAACTTTTGATAATATTCCCAATACATGGATCCTGAGAACATTAGCTATGAACAAGGTAGCACCAACAATATTAAAATATATAAAACATGTTATGAATAAATGGTAAACAGTTCTGCAGCTACAGGCAAAAGAAGGAATTATAAAAATTAAAGCCAACCCCATTAGAAGAGGAATATTCCAAGGAGATTTGCTCTCTACACTTCCTTTCTGTTTGGCAACAATATATTTAACTGATATGTTTGGCAGAACTGGATTTGGTTACAACTGTGTGCTAAACCAATCAACCATCTCTTGCATAAGGACAACCTAAAACTGCAAATGATAAACAACTGGAAGCATTACTACAGACAGCGCCTGGATTTACCAAAGAAATAAATACGAAATCTGGCTTTGAAAAATTTACTAAAGCAACTCTCAGAAGATGAAAACTAGTAAAGAGTAACAATATTACACTAGATAAAGAAAATTAAATAAGAAAACTGCACCCAAAGCCTTAGGAGTTTATGAACTAGGCACAGTACAACATATACAAATAAAAGGGAAGATAATGAAGGAATACTATAGATGAGTTGGATTAATACTTAAAACAGAACTCAATCTGAAAAACAAAATAATAAGTATTAATATTCTAGCTGTTCCAATTATAAGTTACAGCAACAATATTCTTAACTGGACACTAAATGAACAAACCAATCTAGACAAGAAAACAAGAAAAATAATGGCAGAATTTAGAATACAGCATCCAAAATCCAACATAGAAAGGTTATATATACAATGAATTGAAGGTGGTAGAGGTCATATACAACTAGAAAATTACTATAAAATATTCACCATAGCATAACAGAGATATCTGACTCAGAACTGAGAAAAACTGGTGCAAGAAGTTACAAAGCATGAGCAAAACAAAAAGCAGTTTTCTATCTTCAAGGAAGCTGAAAATACAAGAAAGAGGTCATAATACCAGACAACTATGAAGGAAAAAAAGAAACAACAAAACTGGAACTACAAAATACCCATGATAAATCAATAGTAAGAAAATCTCTTACATGGCAAATCCTAGGATAAGCTAAACAGAAAAGAAATAGACAAAGTAAAACGCCAACATTGGTTGAGAAGCTCAGGACTCACTGCAGAGACTGAATAGTTTTGAATTGTGGCACAAGATGAAAGCCTCCTCACCAGAAACCACCAAAAGCACATACAGAAGAAATATACATTAAGTAACTACAGAATATGTGGTGATGGTGAAGAAATAAGTCATATTGTTTCTGGCTGCCCAGTCCTGGCTAAGAGGGAATATATCCGTAAACATGACAGAGTTGGGACCTATATACACTGGAAGCTATGGGATGACAACAGAAAAGAGATGGTATAGACATAGCCCAGAAAAGGTCTCAGAAAATGACAAAGCAACCATACTCTGGAATATGCCAATAAACAGATAGAGATCAAAGCTAATAGACCAGATTTAGTTCTTAGAAATGACTAAGAAAAAAAAATACCATATCAATCCTTACAGATGACAATGTGTCTCTGGAAGAAATGACAGAACTCTCAAAATACAAAGATTTGGAAACAGAGATAAACTAAATGGGCAGCCTAAAAATAGAAACAATCCCTATAATAATAGATACATTAGGTATGATTAAAAAATTACACACAAATACATAACCAAAACACCCAGACTTACAAATATATATAACATATAGAAAATAGCACTACTAGGCACTGCACACACCCTACATAAAGTAGTTTCAATACAGTGAAAATAAGAGCACCAAAACAAACCACAGCACATAGCCAAGGTACACAGAGCTCTGCTCAATAGTACAGTGAGAGCACATGATGAAAATAAGACTAGTTCATAATAATAATAATAATAATAGTTTCTTCAATAGTCAGTGGGCTTGCTAAAAAATAATTAGTGATGACAGAAACAATATTAATACCAAAAGGTAAGTTGTATCCCCACTTAAAAGTGGATGTTGTGTTAGAACACAGAATACTGCCCTGTTTACTGTGAAGAAACCCCTTGTATGGTCTTTTGGTGCATATAAGCACTCATGTTTACATCATTAGTGGGAGACAAATCAGTGTCACCGTCAATGCCTTGACTACCAGGTCATGTGAATTCAGCCTTCTCTCGCCTTGTTAATGGTAGATACCCGACTGCAGGAGATAGAAGTGATGTTCCAGTTAGCGATTTACAGAGAATCACAGTGCCTAATGAGGCACTGGTGTTGCAAATAATCAGTGGGCCAACTAAAATATAATTTGAAGTGACAGAAGCAGTATAAATACCAAAAGATAATATTGATCCCCACTTAAAAGAGAACTCGGATATGGTCTTTTAGAACACAAGATACTTATTTTGATTTTCTATGAATGGAATTTACTGTTAAATTCACTTTTCATTTAATTCATGAGCTGCAGAAATTTTTGTCACTTCATTACAATTTGCTCACTGACATAGTTCCACTGATAGTTTTTGCTTTTAAATGACCTAAGACGATCTTTTCATTATGTAATTATGTTAGTTAAAATACATGGTCTCAGCTCAAGCCACTTGTGCCATTCAGAATTTACATTAATTCCGATATTAAAAAAAAAAAAAGAAAAATTTTGTTATACAAGATTAAGCTGGATATAAATAGAATGGGTAGTTGAGGAAGGGGCAGAATTTTGGCGTTTCCTATTTCTAAATTTAATTCCTATCGAAGTCTGTAAGAACCATTGGTACTCTAGGGCTAATGTAGTGGAGGAAAATAATTACATAACAATTTACGAAAGTAAACAGCAAGAAAGTGATAAAAAAAGATGTTATTGATAAGGCGCGAATGGCGGTGAAAGTTCTTTAACAAACTTGATTGATTAATTTATAGAACTATTGATTGAACAGTTAGTTAACTGGTTGAATGTTTAACTAATTTGACAAATAATAAAAAAGTTAGATAGAATTAATGCGTGTTTATCATTGGCGTAATGACCTCCCAAATATACGAAATCAAAAAAGGAAAATGAATCAATAAATGAAATTTTACAACACAAGGGACAATGGAGTCTCCCTTTAAAAAATTTTAAGGGTGCTCAAAAAAATCCAGGGCACTATTACTGGGGGCATTGTAAGGTCGAAAATCTACTACAGCCAGGCACCCTCCAGAAATCAGCGTGATGGGACGTTAACGAATTAAAAAATCTTTCGGTTAGCGGTCCAGCTTCTCTTGAACGTTTCAAAAGCCACATCTAAAAAATTCTTCTTTTCCGTCAGATTGCAATATTTCTGTGCTTTCCATCGTTCTACTGTGGATACAGTAATCGTCACCTTCATCATAACATTAATGCAAAATGTTTCCAAATTTAGACTTTAGATTAAATAATAAAATAAAAGGATTATTTTACAATAGTTGTAGACGTCAGTTAAATTCGAGTTTGTGTCACAATTTCAAATACTCATTAAAATTAATAATACAAAATCCAATTTGTTTTCCCATTACAAATCAAATAGTTACTTGTGGTTCATCATAGTCAAAGGGAAATCACTTTAAAATAGGTGTGTCTCGAGTTAGCTCCCTTTCTGACCTTTACCTCCCTTTGCTATTGAGCGTAAACAGGAAAACAAACATGTTTGTATCAACGGTAAATGAAATGTAAATTCATGGCTCGAGTGTTATCGACGTCCAAATATAAAGATTTAAAGAGAACATGAACCATTACTGTTCTCGCATGTCTGGGAAATTGGATAATGGTCACTGCCTCTGTTCTACAAGTTAATAAAAAATATTTCGTTTGTTTACGTTGTCATTTTAAGGTTCATCGCAGCAGATCCTTCATTACGTATCGGTATACTGCTGTAGCATTTAGTCTGTGTTCTTAGGTTTGCTTTAGAACGAAATTAGGAAGTTTTAGAGAAAAAAGTCCACTTATACAGATTGGTCACATAATTTAGAGCATCTAAGCCCTTCACTTTCTGGGTTAGCATTCTAAATGTGTCAAACACTTCGACTAGCGAGTAAACATCATATTTGAAAGTAAAATAAATCGTATACAGTAATAATGAAACGTTTATATTAATTTCGATCACATCCTTCCCAAGTCAGCTCATCGAATTACAATGAAGCTTTGAAATACGCGGTTGGATCCATAAAATAAAATTATAAATTCAACTGTTCGGCGAAATACATATCTGAGAAAACCAATCTCGATCGACGTATCCTTCTCCATCATATCGTGCTAGCTGATTGATATACATTTGTTCTTCAAATAAGAAGGTAGATCCATAAAAAATAATTATAATTTCACAAAGTAGTTCTTTCTAATTTTGGGGTCGACTTAA
>NC_068986.1:89943066-89945770 GCF_001194135.2 Octopus bimaculoides | reverse complement strand
TATAGGTTTCCATTGCAACAGACTGAAGACTAGTTTCATCCGGTCCTGGTTCCTACGCCAGATAAAGCTATCTTACGGTATTTAGTCAAATGTGAAATACAAAGGTTCGACTTTACTTTTGATCTCTCTTTCTATTAGGTTAAGAACTCCGGCCGTGTCTCTCACTCCATAAAATTAAATTAATCTGCAGATCATTTCCGAATCAGTGAAGACACCCGCCCCCATTGTCACTTATGTTATTAACACTCTAGAGAAAGATATGTAAGCCCCATGTGTAAGTCTGTAATTGTTTCACATAAACATGTAAATATACGAATTCAAGTGTATGTAAGAAATACTTCGTTTGTAGCAGACTCCGTGTTAATTTTATTAAGCACGGAACAACTGTTAACTGTACTTCGCTAATGTTCATGTGATGAGCATCGTTACATCATTCGAAAATTTCATATTTTGTGGTATTATGAAATAAATAAATAAACAAAATAAGGATTATTTATTTATTCTTTGACGTGTTATTATTATTAAAAAAAGCAAAAACATTTTGCTAAAACTGGACCCGGAAGTAGATGATCACGTGACTGACTGCCACTAGTTCTTAGCTATCCATAATGGCGGAAGCTGGAGATTTCAATGTGTAACCTGGATTCTAAAGACATTTGATATTCTAGCAACATGATTAAACCAGAAAGGAACAACAATATGTCTGTGCAGTGTAAGTTGAAGAAACTTTCGCTACTTTAAACACTGTTAACGCAACAGAACTCCTACTATAAAGTATGTGTTCGTCTCAATCTGCTGGTTTCGGGCACCGAACCGGGCCTGCACTCGGCGGCCCGGTGTCGTTATATTAATGACCGGAAGTACATTACTGCTAAAGATTCATCTTACTGCTGCTGCTACTGATACTATTATTATTGGTTTTACATTTAATAGTCTTACTCTTAGTCTTATTATTACTCTTGCTCTTAATATCTTGTTTCACGTTCTAATTTTCGATAATTATATTTTACTTTCAACCACGATCATCCTTTTGTCTTTCTCTTTTCTTATACTTCAACTCTCATTTTTCCTTCTATCTCTTCTTTTCCGTTCCTCCCTTACAATTTCCCGTTCTTCACTTAACTCTCTCTATTTATAGCCCTCACTCATGTTGAGAATCTCAGTATTTCTTTCTTTTTCTTGCTCCCACCTCTCTCTCTCTCATTCTGTTTACCCTATAATTATATCTATTACAATTAATATTAGCCGCTGTAACGAAATACCAGTGGGATATTTCACCACTACCACAACTTGGAAATCCCAGAGTTAACAAAAGGGAACATCACTACAATTAGTGATGTTCCCTTTTGTTAACTCTGGGATTTTGTTCAGATGAGAAGAACTTGGAAACGGATCGTAGTATCATTGTTGTTTCGATAGTTTACTGTTCAAATGACATGGCATTTCACTGCTATAGATATTAATAAAGTTGGTAGTAATTATGTGCAAGGGTATATAGTGGCATTCAGCTGTATTTGATCGCGGTTAACAAGTTTGTTTCTTAATTAAACCCCGAGCTTTGGGGAAAATGTTTTCTGCGGAGTTTTGGAACACGAAGCTCTATACCTCATGGGAAAGGAAAATGTGTATTTTTCCTACCTTAAATTTTTTTTGGTAATCCTGTATGTCTTTCAACAAAAGTTACTATTATGAAAACATTCCCACCACGCCCTATGTCCTTTTATTCCCCCGTGAGGTAGAGATAGCTATTCTGAAAGTCCGCTGTGTCTTCTGTGATCGGCTCGGACTGGGTTGACAGCAACCTGTCCAAATACCCGTGGGACGGACCAAATCTCTTCTTTTGTGGGTAGATATAATCAGAAGATACGGTTACATCACGACATGGTCCTTCCGTCCCTTTAATGGAGTTCACTCTATTGTTGAGCATTCTAACATTGTTTCCTTTCTGGGGTAATTTCCTCTGCCTACTCCACTTTCGAAAGCTCTTTAAAAATTTCATGAGGGTTATCATTTCTCCCCTCACTAAACTATAACTATATATATATGGCATATCTACACAAATGTGCCCCCCCCCCCGACTTGATTTCTTTATAACTTTCACAAAAACGGACATTTTTTAACGAATTTTTCTACAAATACATTTTAGATGGTGTAGATTCCGATTATGTCGGAATTTGTTGTGAAAAAGGATTTTCTGAGTGTGGGGAGAGTTTCGCAAAATCCACACGAGTCGGCTATATTTCCTTATAATTTTCAGAAAAATAGTTATTTTCTTATCGAATTTTCTACAAATAACTTTTAGATCTGAAAAATAAAGTTCATGGTGCGCACACAAGTATACTGACACACATTACATATATCTACAAATTGAAACTTTGAAAACAATTGTGATGTGTATTAATATGATGTGTTATTTCTTTACTACCCACAAGGGGCTACACACAGAAGGGACAAACAAGGACAGACAAACGGATTAAGTCGATTACATCGACCGCAGTGCGTAACTGGTACTTATTTAATCGACCCCGAAAGGATGAAAGGCAAAATCGACCTCGGTGGAATTTGAACTGAGACGAAATACCTATTTCTTTACTGCCCACAAGGGGCTACACACAGAGGGGACAAACAAACGGATTAAGTCGATTATATCGACCCAGTACGTAACTGGTACTTAATTTATCGACCCCGAAAGGATGAAAAGCAA
>NC_068986.1:89940233-89942458 GCF_001194135.2 Octopus bimaculoides | reverse complement strand
ATATATATATATATATATATATATGATGTGTGCACACTCATCAATCTTTTTTCCACATTAAATACCGATATAATCGTAATCTACACAATCTGGTAGGTATTTTGTAGAAAGTTTCAGTAAAAAGACATTTTTCCTGAAAGTTATAAGGGAACAAAATTGAGTGTTGGGGGGGGCACTTGTGTAAGTATGTTACTGTATGTATGTGTGTGTGTGTGTGTATATATAATTATACCTTTGTACACACACACTGACATGTCTAAGAATCCATAAGTCAGAAAAAATATGCGCTTGTATGTTTGTCACTAGAGTGGGTGTATTAATCAAAGTATATAGTATTATAGATCCATTATGAAAGCGAAATCGTGACGGCACCTGTGCCCAGCGTCGCATTCCTGGCACTTGTGCCGGTGGCACGTGTAAAGACATTCAAGTGAGATCGTTGCCAGTGCCACTGGACTGGCTCCTGTGCATGTGGCACGTAAAATACACCATTTTGAGCGTGGCCGTTGCAAGTACCGCCTGACTGGCCTTCGTGCCGGTGACATGTAAAAGCACTCACTACACTCTTAGAGTGGTTGGCGTTAGGAAGGGCATCCAGCTGTAGAAACTCTGCCAAATCAGATTGGAGCCTTGTGTAGCCATCTGGTTCACCAGTCCTCAGTCAAATCGTCCAACCCATGCTAGCATGGAAAGCGGACGTTAAACGATGATGATGATGATGATGATTATGACTGATCTTTAAATTGGTTTCATGCTGGGTATTAAAACTGGATGTTAGATAACAGCATAGTTAAGTAATACTGCATGCTGATCTGTCAGAGTTTGCAAGCATGGAAAAAAAATATTTACTTCTTTTTCATAGTTCAACAAGCTATTATGTTTATGTCCCCTGTAAACAGCATATCTCATAGTTTGGCAGTTTTTGATGTGTGAAGACATGTGGAATTAAAACAAGAAAAAAAGAAGAAACAATCTTACTTGAAAAACATGCCAACATGAAAAATGTGAACATAAAAGCAATGATGAATATGAAAGAGAGTAATATAGTAATATACAGATGTCATTGTAAGAATGAAATGTTCAGACTTTTGTGATGTTTGTTTATCAAGTTTGGATGATGATGATTCTCTAGGTTTTACAGAGAAAGATTAGGTAATTTGTCCTGGGCAACACATAAAACTGCATCTGGTGGTGAGGCTCTAGCTGAAGTGTTCAGGATTTTTAGGTTGTATGGAGTTACTCCTTAATAATCACTATTCCTAGCACTGCTGTAGCCTGGTATCATAGTACTTGTCAAAGGTCCCACTCGTGAACTAAATAGCAGAAAATGGTTCTATGGCTAAGGTATACAGGACTTGAAGGAAGGCTGACATTGTCCTTCAAGGCCACTGGTGTGTGGACATGCCCTGATATCACATGTACCAGTTTCTTTGCCTAAGAGTTAAATTGTCCGTGCCTCAAGGAGCAGGTTGTTTCGTTGATCAGATCAACTGGAACCCTCGACGTCGTAAGCGACGGAGTGCCAACAACTCACTGGTGTATTTCCTGTGTTTCCATGTACCAGTATTCTCCAGAGAGGAATGGAATGAGACAATGCAGATTTCAGATTCTGAAGTGATGTTGATAGATTGAAGAGACCTATTATCATACGAGGGGAGAGAGCTGGTAAAAAAGTACATGGAATACTGTAATTGTGTAGTGATAGTTGTGAAATCATTAAAAAAAAGACCATGGCATTTGTAATATTCCTGATAGTACAGATGAATAATAACAATGTACTGTAGTTATTTTTATCTATTTTAAATTTTAGAAATATTCTCATTCTCAGGTCATCATAATAATACTCTTTTACCTGTTTCAGTCATTTGACTGCGGTCATGCTGGGGCACCGCCTTTAGTCGAGTAAATCGACCCCAGGACTTATTCTTTGTAAGCCTAGTACTTATTCTATTGGTCTCTTTTGCCGAACTGCTAAGTTACAGGGACGTAAACACACCACCATCGGTTGTCAAGCGATGTTGGGGTGACAAACACAGACACACAAACATATACACACACACATACATATATATATATATATTTATATATACATATATACGACAGGTTTCTTTCAGTTTCCGTCTACCAAATCCACTCACAAGGCTTTGGTCGGCCTGAGGCTATAGTAGAAGACACTTGCTCAAGGTGCCACGCAGTGGGAATGAACCTGGAACCATGTGGTTGGT
>NC_068986.1:89913900-89940087 GCF_001194135.2 Octopus bimaculoides | reverse complement strand
TATTGTATTAACCTACACAAAAGTATATTTTCCTTTCAAAACGATTTTCAAATCATTTTCACTAAATGTATGGTGAAATATGTCTTTTTTTTTTTAAACCACAATATTGTTGTAAAATAGGGGTGTCTCTTATACTGAGTTACATCATGTACAGGGGCAGATACACCATGCTGTATCTCATGTCTCCTCCTCCTCCTTGTGCAAGAAAGACATAGTACAAATGTACTGAGAGGACAGAAAAAGTTCTAGGTATAAGAAGAATCAGATCTAGTATGTAAGAAATAAATGTATGTTAGTATGGATATGGGATGCATATAGATTAGGATAACTTTATAATGAGGAGCTGATCCTTTCATTTGGAAGGACCTTGCAGAAGAAGGAGACTCAGGAAGGCACAACTGGTCCCTTTTCCCAATTTCCTTTCTCCTCAAGATATTTTGTCACCTTTTTTGATACTGCTTACATTACTGACTACCCAGAACCATTTGACTTGTTATCCACCCTTCATCCATTAATGCTGTTCTCTCCACCTAAACTTTCATTAACCCCCCCGCCTACTGAGTCAACAACTATTTCCCCCTACTATCATATATCTCTCACCTTCCTCATGCCTCTCTTTCCCACCCACTCATGCAACCTACCCAACATCATCTTACTTTCATCCTTCTCCTGTCTACTATTTCAACATTACCATTCTGCTGTTCAGCACTGTCAGTCATCTTCTACTCCCATCCAACCACTCTCTAGCTCCATTTGATTTCTGAAATGTGGATATTCATGTAGCTCCTCTACGGCAAGAAACTAGTTCTACCTTGGTCCCTTCTCTCTTATGCTTATCCATCTTTTGCTCCTCATCTTCTTGCATAAACTCATCAATTGCATGATGGCCCCACTTGTACTGGTGGCATGAAAAAAGCACTCAGTTCATTCTGTAAAGATGATTGCCATTAGGAAGGGCATCCGGTAATAGAAACCATGCAGAAGCAGACACTGGAGCATGATGCAGCCTTTGACTCCATTGAATCCTGTCAAACTGTGCTGCCTATGCTCACATGGAACATTGACTTTAAATGATGATGATGATGGGGATGATAACACACACACATGTATATATGTATATGTTTGTGTGAGTTTGTATTTCCTCACATCTTCACATGTGTTCACTCGTTGTAAACAAAAGGATTATTCAAACGGTGTCATTTGTTTCCAGTTTTCTACATAATATGAGTCTTGGGGATTATTATATTGCTTGGAAAGAAATGAGATTTGGCATCTGCAAAGGCATCTAACCATAGAAAAAAGCCTCTACTTTGCTCCAATGTAGTCTTTTTTGACTCATGCAAGTATGGAAAAGTAGACACTAAAACATTGGTGATGATGTGTCTGTGTGCATGAATATGCGTGCCCCTCCCCACCATCGTTTTTACATCCACTTTTGCATGTATGCATGGGTTGGATGGAGTTTATTTGAGACAAATTTTCTATCGCCAGATGCCCTTCTTGTCATCAGCCCCCATCTGTTTCCAAGCATGGTAGTATTTCTCCATAGCCTGACATATTCACTCACAATATTGGAAAGGAATGACACTGTTTGTATGACATCAACATTCATTTACCACTGTCATGCAATTTCAAGACAAGGAGACACAAACATTCATGCATGCACACATGCACCACCTGGTAGGCTTCTTTCAGCTTCCATCCTCCTAATCCACTCACAAAACTTTGGTCAGCATGGGGCTAAAGTAGAAGACACTTGCCTAAGGCGCCATGATGTGGGACTGAACCCAAAACCATGTTGTTAGGAAGTAAGCTTCTCGATTATACACCCATATCTGCACCTGTATATGAATAGTAATTCTCTTTTCTTGTGTGTTTCAGGTTCCTTTTTGGATATTCATATATGTGGTGCTTGTAAGATGCAGTTCCACAATGTTGAGTTGTTTATTGAACACAAGCAGCAGAATTGTCCAGTGCTGGCTGAAATGCACTCTGCTGCTTTAGATGCTCTCAGAGACCAGGCATCAAAGCCTTCTCAGACAGACACTGATGTTTCAGAAATCTCATCGACATCTCTTTCATTGGCTACAGCAACACTGACGGTAGCTCCAGTAGTTAATTCCTCACCAATGTCTATCACCGGTACCAATCCTGACTCTTCAAGCATTAACACACATTCTGTTGTACTAAATGGTAACCAAGGCGACAGTGCAGTCCATGAGAATTCCATTCGTCATAATACTTTACACCTACAAGCTGAAAGTGTTGACCCACAAAGTGATGTGGACCCAACTCTAAGTAGTAAGCTAGATTTGTCTTTCCTTGATGCTCAGCAAGTCATGAACGAGAATCTGAAGCCCAGAAGAGATATCAGAGATCCATTCCTCACCTCTACTGCTGCCAGTTGCCATTCTGTTTTGGAGCATTCCTGTGAGCAGGTGAGCAATACTTGAAATTACTTCTTATTAGGGTGGTTAATTAAGAAGGTGAGCTGATAGAATTGCTATCATGTTAGAAACAATGGTTAGTCAGCAACATTTCTGGCTTTACATTCTCAGTTTAAATACCACTTAGGTTGACTTTGCCTGTCATCCTTTGGGTCTTGGTGAAATAAAGTACCAGTCAAGTACTGAGGTTGGTGTGATTGACTTGCCGCCTCCCATCAAAATTATTTGACCTTGTGCCAAAATTAGAAAGAATTATTAGAAGATGTTTGATTAGCAGAGTTGTTAGTGTTGGACAAAATGCTTTGTGATTTTTGTTCTGGTTTTTCACTTTCTGAGTTCAAATCACACTGAATTCATCTTTGCTCTTCATAAGTATCAGTGAAATATTTCTCTTCTTCAAATTGGTGCTTATGTTTGAAACAATCATCATCATCATGGTGGTGAACTGGCAGAATCATTAGAATGCTAGGCAAAATGCTTAGCTGCTTTTTGTTTGTCTTCATGTTCTGAGTTCAAATTCTGCCAAGGTCATCTTTGTGTTTCATCTTTTCAGAGTTACCAGTTGAGTACTGGGGTTGATGTAATTCCTCACTCCTCTGAAATTTCTGGCCTTGTGCCAAAATTTGAAATAATCATCATTCACAAATGTTTTGTTGTCAATGCTGCACTTTCCTGTATCACCTGTTTCAACATAATTGTAATATATATACAAACTATACCATTTTAACCCTGAGCAATGCTGAGTATCTCTGTTAGTTTTGTAATAGTTTTCTAGCTGTATAAGGCCTCTACCACCTTCAGTATGTTGTATATATAACCTTTCTATGTCAGGATTTTTCCTATTATTTTTCTTGTTTTCTTGTCTATTTTGATTAGTTCATTTAGAGTCCGGTTAAGAATATTGTAGCTGTAACTTATAACTGGGATGGCTAGAGTGTTGATACCTATTATCTTGTTTTTCGCATTGAGCTCTGTTTTCAGTATTAATCTAACTCATCTATAATATTCTTTTCTTATCTTCTCTTTCATTTGTGTGTTGTACTGTATCTAGTTCATTGATTCCTAAGTATTTGTATGTCTGGCTTTGGTCTAATTCTCTTATTTCATTTGCTTTATCTAATCTTAACTAATCTTCCTCTTTGCATAGTTGCTTTGGCACATTTTTCTAAGTCAAATTTCATGTTTATTTCTTTGGTAAATCCATGTACTGTGTGTAGTAATATTTCCAGCTGTTTATCATTTGTAGCGTACAGTTTTAGATCATCCATGTATACGAGGTGGCTGGTTGTTTTGCCATAACAGTTGTATCCACATCTAGTTCCGTTTTTATCATTATTATTATTATTATTGTTTTTGTTGTTGTTATTATTATTATTATTATTATTATTATTATTATTATTATTATTATTATTATTAAGGTGGTGACTTGGTGGAGTCAGAGTATCAGACAAAATGTATTCTACTAGTTATTCTGTCTGTTTGCATTCTGAATTCAAATCCCACCGAAGTCACCTCTGCCTTTCATTTTTCTAGGATTCATAAAGTAAAGTACCAGTCAAATACTAGGAACAGGTTAATCATCTCATGTCTCTTCCAAATTTCTAGCCTTGTGCCAATGCTAGAAACAAAGTTGTAAAGTGTAGAGTGTAAGAATTAGAGTGTCTGAGAAAGCATGTTATAGTATATCTCATGATTCTTTAAGTTCTGAGTCCATATCTTGCTGAGGTCAACTTTGCCTTTCGTCCTTTCGTCCTTGATAAAATAAAGTATTGGTTAAGTAGTGGGTTGATATATTGACTAAGCCCCTTGCTCAAATTGTTGACCTTCTGCTACCAAAGCCAGTCACCTGATGATGTGCCAGTACACAACTCCTGCTGAATCATATTTATCTATGTAATTATTTATGTAATAGTATGAGATGGAAAACTCAGCAACTAACAGCTGTTACCATTGCACAGAAACAATTGTAATTTGTGATTAAAGCCTGTTTGTTCCATTTTCTTGTTTTATAAATGTTTGGAAATTTGCTGTGTGTGAGAAGACCCGGCAAGCCAAGTGAGATCGTTGCCAGTGCCCCTGGACTGGCTCTTGTGCGGGTGGCACATGAGATGCACCATTCTGAGCGTGGCCGTTGCCAGTACCGCCTGACTGGCCTTCATAGGATTTTCGAGCGAGATCGTTGCCAGTGCCCCTGGACTGGCTCTTGTGCGGGTGACACGTAAAAGCACCCACTACACTTTCTGAGTGGTTGGCGTTAGGAAGGGCATCCAGCTGTAGAAACTCTGCTAAATTAGATTGGAGCCTGGTGTTGCCATCCGGTTTCACCAGTCCTCAGTCAAATCGTCCAACCCATGCTAGCATGGAAAGCGGACGTTAAACGATGATGATGATGATATGTGTGTATGTTATCATCATCATCATCATCTTCATTAAGTGTCTGCTTTCTATGCTGGCATGGTTTGGATGGTTTAACTGAAACTGGTAAGCTGGAGAGCTGCACCAAGTTCCAGTCTGATTTGGATTGGTTTCTATGGCTGGAAAGTAGTTGATAGCTTCCATTATCTTGGTGACCAAGTCAGTAGTGGAGGTGGATGCTCCGAGAGTGTAGCTGCGAGAATAAGAAGAGGCTGAGCAAAGTTCAGTGAGCACCTACCTCTGTTGGTAACTAAGGGCCTCTCCTTCATAGTGAAAGGTAAATTGTATTATGCCTGTGTATGAACAGCCATGCTACATGACAGTGAAACATGGGGTGTGATCACCAAGGGTATGTGTAGGCTTGAGAGAAATGAATCCAGTATGTTTCATTGGATGTGCAATGTCAGTGTGCATGAATGACAGTGTAAGCAGCTTGAAAGAAAAGTTGGGCATAAAAGGCATCAGATGTTGTGCGCAAGAGTGACGGCTGTGCTGGGATGGTCACGTGACGCATATATGGATGAGGACAGCTGTGTAAAGAAGTGCTGATCTCTAATTGCGGAGGGAACCTATGGAAGAGGCAAACCTAGGAAGACATGGGACAAGATGGTGAAGCATGATCTTAGTATACTGGGCCTCACCGAGGCAATAACAAGTGACCGAGACCTTTGGCAATATGCTGTGCTTGAGAGGACCAGACAAGCCAAGTGTGGTTGATGCTGGTGTCACATAACTGGCACTTGTGCAGGTGGAATGTAAAAAACACTCTTTGAACGTTATGCGTGTGTCTGTGTGTGTGTGTGTGTGTGTGTGTGCCAGTTTCTATACAGTTTCAGGTGATGGTTAAGTACGAGTGATAATGGTTGTGTATTAGTGATGATATGTGAATATTAGTGGTGATGGTTGAGTGTGAGTGCTGGTGGTTAAATATGGGTCATGCTAATCTAATGCAGGGTGGCCCCAAAATGTAGGTTTACAGTTATCATGTAGACACTTTAAATTTCTTTTAAAACATTTTATTACATTTAAATTTCTATCTTACAATTAACTAAATTAGCATAGAATAATGGTTTCATATTTTTTTTACAACTAAGATCTAAACTGTTAATATATGAATATGAAACCTACTTTTGGGCCACCCTGTATATCAGATTCTTATTATTTCCTTTCGTATCAAATATTGTTATAAAATATATTATAAATTATAATGTAAAAGAAATAAAGCATTATTATATTACATTATAAGAAAATTATGAGGAAGCAAATTGTGGAACCACCAAGGAAAATGAAAAAGACATCGTTAGTGAGAGAAGTGAATTATCTTAATACAGGGGGAATATTTTTGTATAAAGTGCGTTAATTGTCGTGCATGAGTCTAAAATCAAAACTGCGTCCCAAACACGTCATATATATACGCAGAGATTAAACAGAAATGAAAGAGGATCATGTAAGGGAGATAATTGTGGTTCCAATATACAGGAGTATTCTCCCTTATCTGAGCTGTTAAATGTTTCTCAAATATTTGTCCGTATCATTAAATCTAGTGGCAGACAGATATCACAACGGACGCGCGCGCGCCCATGAATACACATATACACATATAAAAATCCATCGAAATACTTGCACACATAGTAAAGCATACAGGAACTCAATCATGGGGTCTACACATGGTCACTCGACCCATTAAAAATCAACAACCTAAAACACCTAAACCTTTTTTTAAAACAGTTTTTGATCCTGGATCATCTCAAGCACAGATTTTTTAATTAATTATTTTTAAGTAAACACTTTGAATCTCTGGATACTGGTTGAATGTGTCACGTAGAACAGGGTTTACTCTTAACGTTTTTGACAAAATTTTGTATTTTAGAAGTTATTTTTTGTTAAAGGTGTCGTATTTGAGTAAGTGACGAATTGGCAGAGTTGTTTGAACGTTGGATAGAATGCCCCTTGGTATTTTTTCCATCTCCTTGCATTCCCAAATTCAAATCTTACCATAGACTTTAACTACCTGGCACCTCTGATCCCTTTAGTGGATCCCACATTGTTACAGGTATTTGGAGCAAGGGTTCTAGTTTGACAAGAACTTCTCCCCAACCCACCTTCGTTTGTTCGTTCGTTCGTTCCTTAAAGGTAGGCAGGATTGTGAGGCTGACCAAGAACAATGAAAATACAACACTGGATCTTGCGATAATAACTCTGAAAGATAATTTGTGTACTCTGTGTGTAATCTTTGTGTTGTCTACTCTTCACGTGTGCCAGAGAGAGAGAGAGAGAGAGAGAAAATGTGTGACAGATTGTATGGATTTGTGTCTAAAAGAGAGAGAGAGAGAGAGAGAGAGAGAGAGAGAGAAATTGTATGGATTTGTGTGTGTGTGTGAGAAAGAACAATGTGTGATAGTGTGTGTGTGTGTTAGAGAGGGTGTGAGTGTGTGAGAGAATAAGAGACAATGTATATATTTGAGAGACAAAGAGATAGATAAAGAAAGAGAGATAGATAGATAGAAAGATAGATAGATAGATAGATAGATAGAGAGAGAGAGAGATAGAGAGAGAGAGATGATGATGAGCATTCATTATTGACAACTCTATTTTCTAGGCCAGCAGTCATGTTATTGATGGTACCACAGATCTCTCGGAACTGTCAAGTGAAGCAAAGAATGCTTATATTACAAAAATGGATCAAAACTCATCACAAGTGTGTGTTGCTGTGACAACAGAACAGTTAGTACAGAGCCTAGGATTGAACAGCAGCCCCTCGTCTTCATCTATCGTGGCTCCATCAACTAATGTCAGCAATCAGGTTCTGGTAAAACGTGTCCAAGAACAACTTCAGGCAGATGCGACGTCTTCAAGAGATGCTGCAGTTGCACAACAGTTTTTCACTGAGCAAATCATCACAGAATCTTTAGAGAATTTGGCTCCGATCAGCTCTGATGTATTGCCTAGCAACCAACAGGCTCTCCCACAAAACTTCACTTTACTCTCCTGTGATAACCAACAACCCTACAGTAATAACAGCAACAACATCATTACTACCACCACCATTAATACCACCACCACCACTGCCACTGCCACTGCCACCAATACCACCATTACATCCACCACCAACAACAATACCACCACCCCCATCACTACCATCAACAATATCTCTTCGTGTGTATCATCCACTCAGTCACAGAACACTTCACAGATTGATAGCTACCGGCTACGGCTGCTGGGTAGTTCAGAAGCAGGTTCTGTTAGCAGTTTGATGGCTATCGTTCAGGAATTTGACAGTTCTGTGGGTCATGCCAGTTCCCTTTTATCCGAGTGCCAGTCCCTGGAAACTTCTTCATCTTCCCACCAGCAACAGCCTCAATCTACACAAGTATCATCCCACGTCAACCAACACAATATTGCTGTTAGTGATTGTTCTAACAACGTCAATCCTGTTGAAGCTAACTCAGTCTTTCAGTCACAGTCTACTTGTCTAATACCTGTGCTACCAGCAACCACTGCAAGCACCACCTCTACAACTACATCAACAAAACAAGGTTTGTATTACGTATCTTTTACCTTCTTCCTATAAAATTAATTTTCTTTTCTCATAGAAATTCTTATCTTTTCATTTTATCTTTTATCTTTTATTTGCTTCACTCATTGGTTTGTGGCCATGCTGGGACAATACATTGAAGGGTTTGGTTCAGTGGTTCTCAACCAAGATTCATATAGCCCTTGGCAGGTGGTCTATATAAGATTTTGTTAAAATTTATGTACAGTAAATTGGTTCAAACTTCTACAATGCACAAAATATTCTAACAATTTTTTTTATACATCATCATCGTTTAACGTCCACTTACCATGGGTTGGACGATTTGATTGAGGACTGGTGAACCAGATGGCTACACCAGGCTCCATCTGATTTGGCAGAGTTTCTACAGCTGGATGCCCTTCCTAACGCCAACCACTCCGAGAGTGTAGTGGGTGCTTTTACGTGCCACCAGCATGAAGGCCAGTCAGGTGGTACTGGCAATGGCCACGCTCAAAATGGTGTATTTTATGTGCCACCTGCATAAGAACCAGTCCAGCAGCACTGGCACGATCTCGCTCGAATGTCTTTACATGTGCCAAGAAGGCGACGCTGGGTACAGGTGCCATCACAATTTCATTTTCATACACAGTGAATGGCTACGGAAGGGGTCCAGTAGAGTAAAATAGAAATCAAAGGGATCCATGGGTAATAAATGGGTTGAGAATCACTGGTTTCGTTGAACAAATCAATCCCAGTTTCTTATTTCTAAGTCTGATACTCATTTCATTGGTCTCTTTTGCCAAACTGCTAAGACACAGGATATAAACAAACCAACACCAGTTGTCAAGCAATGGTGGAGGACAAACACACACACACATATGTATACACACACATATGCATATGCATACAAATACACATTTACATACATTGGACTGCACTATGGCCATGCTGGGGCACTGTCTTATAAGTTTAATTGATGAAATCAATCCTGTTATTTTTATTTTTAGTATGGTACTTATTTTATCTGTCCCTTTTTGTTGAACCACTGAGTTATGGGGATGTAAACACGTGAACACCATTTGTCAATTGGTAAGAGACAAACACAAAGACCCCACCCCCCTCCCACACACACGTGCCCATAGTGCACTTCTGGACAGTTTCTTATTTTTTTATTGTCCACAAGGAGCTAAACATAGAGGGGACAAACAAGGAGAGACAAAGGGATTAAGTTGATTACATCGATCCCAGTGCGTAACTGGTACTTAATTTATCGACCCCAAAAGGATAAAAGGCAAAGTCAACCTCGACGGAATTTGAACTCAGTATGTAATGGCAGATGAAATACCACTAAGCATTTCGCCTGGTGTGCTAACGTTTCTGCCAGCTCGCTGCCTTCTTGACA
This sequence comes from Octopus bimaculoides, assembly GCF_001194135.2. NCBI lineage: Eukaryota > Metazoa > Mollusca > Cephalopoda > Octopoda > Octopodidae > Octopus > Octopus bimaculoides. The sequence continues at coordinate 89,930,309 of NC_068986.1, read as the reverse complement.
GTTTCTGTTTAGCAAATCCATTCACAAGGAATTAGTCAATCTGGGGCTATAGAAGAAGACACTTGTCCAAAGTAGGCACAGTGGAACTGAACTTTAAACCACATAGTTGTGAAATATACTTCTTAACCCCACAGCCATGTCTGCATCTATAAACACACACACACACACACACACACACACACACACACACACACACACAACATGTACACAGACACACAGCACACACGCAGGGACACATACAGACACAGACACACACACACGATTAGGTGGTCAGCGATTAAACTGCCAACTGTATCAAGCTTGTTTGGCAAGGAGGGTGGTTTTCATTGGATCCCCTGCAGGATGAAAAAACAAAAGGACCTGTCAAAGGGTAGATGAACTCAGTAGGGTCAATGGGCATCCAACAGTTGTGAGTGAGGCCCTTAAATTCTGATGTAACACCTATGACTTTAAATTTCTAAATCTCTCAGAGAGAGTTATGCAATAACAGCATAATAAAGTGATGGCTTGTTGCCAACTTAATATGGCAGCTCCAGGAAAGGGAAGAATCTTAATGTTATTTAGCCCCAAGAAACACTGTTTCTAGTTGGCTTTTTGAACGCTTGTGTTGTGTAGGCAACTAGAAACGGTGTTTCCTGGGGCTAAATAGCAGTAGTATTCTTCCCTTTCCTGGGGCTGCCACATTAAGTTGGTAACAAGCCATCACCTGTGACTTTGTTTGCATCTAATGTTATAGACTAGTTCCTCTTTTTGGGAAAATGTATACAGTGTTTAGAGAGTGAGATTGACCCTGCACAAGGCCCTTCCTCACTTTGGCCCTTTAGCATTGAAACTGGCTATTTTAAGTCTATATATTTATTTCATTTTTTTTTCAATGTTTACTTGTTTCGGTCATTAGACTGTGACCATGCTGGGGCACTGCTGTGAAGAATTTTAGTCAAATGAATGAATCCCGTTAATAATAATTTTTTTTTTAAGCCTGGTACTTATTCTGTTGGTGTCTTTTGCTGAACTGCTAAGTTTCTGGATGTAAACACACCAACACTGGTTGTCAAGTGGTGGTGGGGGACAAATACAGACACAGAGACACATTACACTCATACATATATATATATACATATACGTAAGGGTTCTTTCACTTTCCATCTACCGAATCCACTCACAAGGCTTTGGTCTGCTTGAGGTTATAGTTGAAAACACTTGCCCAGGGTATCATGTGTATATGTGTTTGTGTGTGTGCATATGGTATGTGTATGTGTGTATATATGTTTGTGTGTGTTTGTGTATGTGTTTGTGTGTATTTGTTTGTGTATGTATATTTGTGTGTGTGTGTAAGAAAGAGAGAGAGATCATCATGTATCACACACTTTCTCATTGTCTCACCTTTACTCTTTCTGTTTGTTTCTTTCAGCGGCCCAAACATCTAGTGGGACTAAAACGTCTGTCAAAACCAGACCAACACTCCAGAAGAAGTTCAAGTGCACTTTCGAAGTGTGTGAGTTTCAGACGGCCTACATGAAGGACCTTGACCGACATACCCGTACACACACTGGCGAGAGGCCTTTCCAGTGTACAAAGTGTCAAAAGTCTTTTAATCGCAGTGACAAGCTGAAGATCCATGAGAGGGGCCATACTGGCACCAAACCATATCAGTGCGAAATGTGTATGTATATCCATACATTTTACACACATACACACACAACACGCACTACACAAAAGAATAGGGATTTTAAATCTGAGCAGATATTGTGCAAGTGATCTGATAAAATCTAGATTTGGCTAACCACATTGATCGATAGGAAGTATTTAGAATTGTTTAGAATAAACAATTAAACTGTACTCCCTTCGAATGGTAAACCCCGAGTTCGCTTCGGTGGATTTCATGTGGAATACAGAGGGAGCTTATCAAGACATAATAATGAAAGATTAAGAGTTATACATCTTGAAAATTTATTCATTAAAAAGCATTTTCTTCATATTACATTCCATCACATATTTCTGCTGAATAAGTGTCTTCAGATTCTTTGATATAATAGTTTTGTGCATTTAATTGATTTATATTTAATCAATTGTGGTACACATAGAAATCCAAAGGTTGACAGTCCGATACAGATTTATTCAGGGTGTGGAAGAGGGAGACCCTGGACGAAATATTGACGTCAGATTGAATTTATTGAGGCAGATTTTTTTCTTCTTATGATCATAATAGCAAAAGTAAGATAATGTAATGTGGTTTTAGATATACTATGTCTGAAATCAAGATGAGATAGTCTCTGCTGGAAAGCATTTTATTATAGATCAACTGGATCAGGATTGGTCTGGGGTTAAATGACATTAACAACAAGAATAAGATAGAATTCAAAAGGTACCACTACTTAAATTCTGAAGGCACATGATTGGGCAGTTAGGGTGTTTAACTTACAATCAAGCTTTCAATTCTGAGACGGCTGCACAATATGTTCTTGAGCAAAACACTTCATTTTATGTTACTCCAGTTCATTCAGATGAAAATGAGTAGCAGCAACAGCTGGGAGTTAACTCTGCAACAGACAAACATCTTTTCAGGGAGAGTATTGTATTCTTGGTTGCTTCTAGGTCATGAAACTGAGAAGAGTCCTGTCTAATGAGGTTAAAAACTTGAGACAGACATCTTTAGACCTGAAATAGAACTCAGACTTAATATCTCTGATCTGATAGTTCAATATCATTTTACTGCTAGTTGCCTAGAATTTTTTTTTTTTTTGTTGGCACTCCGTCGCTTACGACATCGAGGGTTCCAGTTGATCCGATCAACGGAATAGCCTACTCGTGAAATTAACATGCAAGTGGCTGAGCACTCCACAGACATGTGTACCCTTAACGTACTTCTCGGGGATATTCAGCGTGACACAGTGTGACAAGGCTGACCCTTTGAATTACAGGCACAACAGAAACAGGAAGTAAGAGTGAAAGAAAGTTGTGGTGAAAGAGTACAGCAGGGTTCGCCACCATCCCCTGCCGGAGCCTTGTGGAGCTTTAGGTGTTTCTGCTCAATAAACACTCACAACGCCCGGTCTGGGAATCAAAACCGTGATCTTATGACCGCGAGTCCGCTGCCCTAACCACTAGGCCATTGCGCCTCCACTTTAGTTGCCTAGAAACACAGTGCAGAAATGCCTTGTGAGGTTGTTTGTTAAAGCAGAAGTCAAAACCCTATCCTCACAGCCATCACTACCCCTCTATCTATGATATATTATTTTCTACTTCAGGTCCATATTCCTCAGCCGACAGCAGCAGTTTGAAAAAACATCTCCGGATTCACACAAATGAGAGGCCTTTCAAGTGAGTTGGTATCAAATTCTGTTGTTTCTGTGCCACTTCTGTAGCATTGCTGAATTGGCATAATTTCTGACAAAAGGATTAATAGAATCAGTGGTAAAAGAGATGTTAATGAAGAATAGTAAAGGAATTGGTAAAGGAATAATAAAAGGAATGTAAAAATAACTGATGAAAGGGAGGACATGTTAACTGGTAAAAAGAATAGTAAATTGACTGTTAAGGGAAATGGTAAAAGAAATGGTAAATTGACTGGTATAGTGGATGGTAAGACAGTTGACGAAAGGAACAGTAAATTGACTGCCAATAGACTACATAATTAATTACAAGCATAAATGTGTGATTGAGGCATTTGCTTTGCAGTCACCTGGTCTAAGGTTCAGTTCCATGCTTGGTATCTTGGGTAAGTGCCTTCTACTATAGACCCAGGATAACTAATGGTTTGAGAGTAAACTTGGTAGACAGAAACTACAGGAAGCCGTTTGTATGTGTGTGTGCATATGTATAGATGTGTGTGTGTATGAATGTTGATATTCCACAATTTGTCATTGCTTCAATGAAATGATGTTTACATTTCTTGTTGACATTACAAAGCAGTTGTCCTGAGCTTTGAGAGATGCATGAAATAAAAATAAATTTCCTTACTTGAAAAACAAGTCAGAGCTGATGACACAAAGAGCATCTGGGTGTTAAATTCTGCTTCAGATTTGTACCCCTCTAGTTCATGCTAGTATGGAAAAAACAGACATTAATAAACAAATAAATGGATGGTATGGAAGAAATGGTGAAATCTACGGTTGTGAGTTAATAAATTGTGGTTATTGTTGGTGAGTACCCTTGCTGACCACCTCTCCTTAATCAGATATATGAGGACTTCTGCACAACTTCTGAGCTTCTGTCTTCCAAATTCTCTCATCAGGCATTGGTCAACCTAAGGGCTAAAGTGGAAGTCACTTGCCTGAGATGCCACATAGTGAGACTGAACCCGAGGTCATGTGACTAAGAAGCAAACTTCTTAACCATACACAGATGTACATATGTATGTGTGTATGTGTGTGTGTGTGTGTGTATGTAGGATGGATGGATGGACTAAGGCACCATGGGGTTTTATTCCATCTTTGTTGCACAGATGACACTCCCTCATCACTCCCTCTGTTGGAAATGCAGTGAACTAGTGATTGACCTTTTATATATTTGCTTTGAGTTATTTTGAATTCAGTTCAACTACATAGCATTTGCTGATCCACTGGTTCTTTCACAGTGAGAGACGAAACTATGGGGCTTCTTACTTGTGGGAGATTGCAAACTAACACATGTTAGTGAAAATCTGACACTCGCACACACAAACACACTTGTGTACACACATACATGTATACACACATAAGCACAAACACATCTACATGCGCATACACACTCAATCACTCACTCACACAAAAAACACATGCACACACACATATGTGACATGTTTTTTTCTCAGTTTCTGTTTAGAAAATCCACGCACAGGGCATTGGGTGGCTTGAGGTTACAGTAGGTAGTATAATAGAAGACACTTGCCCAAGGTAGCCATGTAGTTAGATTGAACCCAAGAGTCAGAATCCTATGGTGACAAGGCAAACCTCATAACATAATCATTCCTGTGCCAATTGGAATATAAGATAAATAAATAAATATTAGTAACAGTTTTGGGATCAGTTCCATTGTGTGGTACTCCGGGCAAATGTCTTCCACTATAACCTCAGGCTGACCAAAGCTCTGTGCAGTGGATTTGGTAGGTGGAAACTGAAAGAAGCCCATTGTGTGTGTGTATGATGATGGTGCCCCCCTGACTGGCTCCTGTGCCAGTGGCACGTAAAAAGCACCATGCAAACGTAATCAATGCTAGTGCCCTCTGACTGGCTCCCATGCCAGTAGCATGTAAAAAGCACGACCCGAATGTGGTCGATGCCAGTGCTCCCTGACTGGCTCCTGTGCCGGTGGCATGTAAAAAGCACCCACTACACTCTTGGAGTGGTTGGCATTAGGAAGGGCATCCAGAGCAGATTGGAGCCCAGTGCAGCCTGCTGGCTTGCCAGTCTTCAGTCAATCCATCCAACCCATGCCAACATGATGATGACACACACATGACATTCATACTTCATGTCTCTGAAGATGACCAGATTATCAGCTTTACATTTTGTGGGTCCTGAGGTGGCTTATTAGGCTAATTTTAGCTGAAATTCATGGTTGCAGTGGGAGTATGTAATAACAGAGTTAGGAGCTGGCATTGCTCTTGCTTTCTGAGCAGCCCTCTTCTCTTTAGTATATGCACATATATCTATATCTATTCAGCCACCTAACCCCTCATACATGCACACACACATGTATATATCTATGTGTGTGTGTGTCTTTGTGTTTGTCCTCTACCTCTTATTTCTTTACTGCCCAAAAGGGGCTACACACAGAGGGGACAAACAAGGACAGAAAAATGGATTAAGTCGATTATATCGACCCCTGTGCATAACTGATACTTATTTAATCAACCCCAAAAGGATGAAAGGCAAAGTTGACCTTGGCGAAATTTGAACTCAGAACGTAGCGGCAGACGAAATACCGCTAAGCACTTCGCCCGGCGTGCTAACGTTTCTGCCAGCTCGCTGCCTTGACAAGTGGTGTTGGTTTGTTTATTGCCCTGTAACTTAGTGGTTTGGCAAAAGAGACTGATAGAATAAGTATCAGGTTTTAAAAAACAGAATAAATACTGAAACAATAAATTGTATTTAACAATAAAAGGTAAGTAAAAGATAACAGAAATCAGAAGGATTAAAACTGAAATAATGCTAACATATTTGTGTGTTGTTTGTTATATCTACAGGTGCCAGATATGTCCATATGCCAGTCGTAATTCCAGTCAGTTGATTGTCCACATTCGTACACACACAGGGGACTCACCATTTCAATGTCAACTTTGTGATGCAAAGTTCAAAATAAATTCAGACCTCAAGCGACATGTCCGCATCCACACTGGGGAGAAGCCATACAAGTGTGATCTCTGTGATTACAGGTGTTCAATTAAAGGTATGTCATATATATTGCCAAATCACTTCTCTTTCTCTGTCTCTCTTCCCCACTTCTCTCTGTCTCTTCATCTCTCTGTTTTTCTTTCTTTCTGTCTCTCCTCTCTCACTCTTCCTTCTGTCATACATGCATACAACACACAAAACTACATACATACATGAACACATGTATGTGTATGTATGTATATAGACACACACACACACATCTGACAAGCTTTTGCATAGCTTCTGTCTACCAAATTTTACTAACAAGGCTTTGGTGGACTTATGGCATTGGAGGAAGACACTTACCCAACACCCTCCCTACCACTAAAGTTAATTTTTATCCTTACTGTTGCCACCCCTACCAAAAGCTGCCCACACTAATACAAACCTGATGATGATGTTAATGTCCATGCTGCCGCCGCCACTACCAACATATTTAACATTGTAACCCTAAAACAATAATCCTTTTTTTGATCCCACCTTTGTCCTACACCCTCACGTGTATATGTGTAAATGTCCATTCGATTGTTTCTTTAGAATGTTTTGCTTCCCAACTCTTGGCCACCATATTTTAAAAATATGATGATATACCCATCATTAAATTTATATCTCTTTCTCTCTCTCTCTCTCTCTCCTACAGCTAACCTCAAAAGTCACTATCGAATCAACCACTCAACAGACGACCAGATCCGCTGTGATAATTGTAATTATGCTACATCTTCTCGTAAGAGTTACCGAGAACATATCAAGACTCATGATACTGACCGCCCCATCAAATGTCCATCTTGTCCATATCAATGCTCCCGTAAAAGTGCATTAATTAACCACCTGCGCACACACAGTGAAGATCGTCCATTCTCTTGTGATTATTGTGCCTACACTTCCAAGCAGAACAGCAATGTGAAGACTCACATGGCAAAGAAACATTCAGACAAACTGAAACAGAAGAGGAAGACAGGTTCACGCAAAAAATCAGAACTTATCGAGAAAGTTTCTGCCAATGCAAGCACCAATTCTTCACCCATAACGAATCTGGAACCGTCTGGTGGATCTCAAATGAGAATCAAACCAAACTGCAAGAAATCCTTTTGCTGTGTGCAGTGTAATGCTTCGTTTGTCCGACAGGATTCTTTACGAAGCCACATGCGACAACACCGAGATATTGAAAAGGCTCTGCAGAATTCAACGATGAGAGTGCTTGAAGTACAGAATCCCATGGTGCCAGTGAACACTCAGGCAAGCCATACTATGAAAGGTTCTTCACCACAAACTCTGACAAGTCTTCTCACTGCTAACACAACCAACAATAGTAGTAGTAACCAGTCAGTGTCTTCTACTAACAAATTCACAACATTACTTGTTGGTGCTGGGAACAGCTCATCTGTGAAATCTGTGTCAGAATCTTCTTCTTTGGTATCCACATCATCCATTGTCAACATCATCACAGCGCCACACACTTCAAAATCGAATAAAAATGCTCCTGTTTGTCAACAATCATTCTTGAATATTGGGAACCTGAGCAGCAATTCAGTTTCTTCAGATGTAGAGCAACCCATTTTAAAAAGTTTGGTGACCTCAAAATCTCTTTTAATCAGTGGCCAACCACAATCACAACAACATCAACAAGAGCAGCGGCTACAACAACAAGTAACACTATCATCAACAAACAGTACCCCAGCAACGATAGCAATGACACCAAGTAGTTCGTCTTTTATATCAATTTCTAAAGACTTGGCTTCCAATATTATTTTCTCACAATCCACAAATTCTGCATCTTTAGAAAGCCAAGCTGGTAGTCTACCGCAGACTATCAGCCAAAACTTGGTTGATCACACATCTCAGACAGTACATTGCCAACCAAGGGACTCAATAGGAGCCCCTTTATCAACTTTAGCAACTGGCTCACAGACGACAGTGTCGCAAGTGTTACCTTCAACTGTGAGTAGTCCAACTGTAAGTAGTGGTGCTCAGAGTGTTATGAATGGTATCTTGTTGAGTAGCCAGCCACAGCAGAGTACCATTGTTACTCCACAATTCTTGCAGGCAGCTCCCAATACTTTACAGCTTATTTCAAATATCTCTTTGCCTTTCATACGTATGCCGGCAGCATCACTCAGTACTCAGCTTCTACCGAACCAAGTTGCTGGACAACGTCCTGAGCAAATAAGCATTGTGAATTCACCTCTAAGTCCTACTTTGACGAGCCACCAACAACACCATTCTGCCACATCTGAAATCCCTCTCCATATCCTATCCCAACATGCTTCACAGACAGGCACCATTCCTATTAATGTCCAAATATCTCGTGTTGACATTGACGCTTCAAATATCAAAAACGAACTTCTTGAACAATGCAGTGCAGCTGGTTTGCCTTCAGCTTCACTTCAGTTAATCCTACCACCAAGTCTTCAGCCGACACCAGCTACCATACAGCAGGTCAGCACTTTAACATCTGCTGCTAATACAATCAACATCCCAACAACAGCCAATGGAGAAATTATTGTACAAGTAACGAGTTCTGGTTCAACAGATCTTTCATCCTGTTTGCCATTAGATCAGATTACCAACACTTCAAGTAGAGTCAGTCCAATGACCTCAGACTGATAACTTAGTCCCTGCATTTCTTAGACCAGTGACTGACCATTGCATGAAAAATTGACTCGTAATGTAAGTATATATGTTTTCTTCATTGTCTTGCATCATGGAAGAGCTATTTTTGCTCTTTCCATTGAAATTGTCAGCATTATTATTATCTATCCTAAATTTAAAATTATCAACATTAAAATTATCTATTCTAACATTATAATTATCAATTTTAAAGTGATTTATTCTAATGCTAAATTTATCAACTTTGAAATTATCTATTCTAACAGTGAAATTAAATTTTCAATGTAGTGGTCCAGTACGGTCTTATATAAGATGATTATATTAAACTAAAGAACTGAAAAATGAACAAATCCAAATTGTCTTAAGTATATATATATATATATATATATATATGGCACTTGTGCTGGTGGCACGTGTAAAGGCATTCGAGCGAGATTGTTGCCAGTGCCGCCGTACCGGCTCCTGTGAAGGTGGCACGTAAAAGCACCCACTACACTCTCGGAGTGGTTGGTGTTAGGAAGGGCATCCAGCTGTAGAAACTCTGCCAAATCAGATTGGAGCCTGGTGTAGCTATCTGGTTTCACCAGTCCTCAGTCAAATCGTCCAACCCATGCTAGCATGGAAAGCAGACGTTAAACGATGATGATGATGATGATGATGATATATATATATATATATATATTTACATAAATTACATCTTTGGAATTTTGTTTTTCTGTTTGCATCACCAAACCTATGTATGTGTGTGTATCTGTCTATTTATATATATAGCTTAATATTTGTATATTTCAGAAAGTGGTGACAAAATTTAACTGTGCTCCATCTCCATACCTTCCTCAAGAAACAGTTAGAAAAAAAGAAGAAATAAATAAATAAATATAATAAAATAAAATATGTTTTTGAGAGGTTGAATAGTGGTGGGTTTTAATGGAGTACTGTAAAAGATGTTGTCCAACTTGTGGAGTTCACTGTTTGCCATCAGCTTATTACAGATGATCAATAGAAGAAAATACCTCTGCTTGAAACTACTAACTGGAATTGGTCAGCAGTGTTTATTGGGGAACAAATAAACAAGTGTGCTATATTCTTTGTTTCCAAAGAATATGGAGACTGGTGGAGGACAGAGGGTGGTCAGTTACAATTTACCAATGTTGGTATCAACCCTTTAGTATTTAAACTGGCCACATCTGGCCAAAATAATCTGCCTCTTTTTATGTTCAAACTGGTCAGATCCAATATCTCACACCTACTCTACAATGTCATAGTAAAAGTAAACAACCTCATCATTGAAAAATCTTGAAGCCACAAGATAATGCATTGATTAATTCAAGACAATGTGAATAAATAATACAGAGTAATCTGAATGCTAATGGGTTAAACCAGTGTTAGAAGATTTGAGTGAGGGATAAAATGCTTTGGTGGCATTTAGTTATAATTCTCTTTCATTCTGAGTTCAAATCCTGTGAGGGTCAGCTGTGCTTTTTATCCCTCCTGTTCAATGAAGAAGATTTAGCTACTATTTCTAGTATGTCATGTGATTTCATAGAAGCTCCCTCATTGATTTAAATATGTTAATTAATTCAGTATTGTGAAATTGTAATGTTTGTTCTCAGATTAAACACACTGTTTAGTCTGAGGTCTGCGTAATCCAGCTAATCTCTGATGAAGGTGTTTCAGCCCTCACCACCCAGCCTTTTCTGTCACATAAGTCTACATTGTCCAAAGCGGCCTTCCCTTTTGTAAAGACAGTCAAGCAGTAAACTGGCAGAATTATTAGAATATTGGACAAAAATACCTTGGAGTATTTGTCTGTGTCTTTATATTCTGAGTTCAAATCCTATGAAGGTCAGCTGTGCCTTTTATCCCTTTTGGGGGTTGATAAAATAAAGTATCAGTGAAGTACTGAGGTTGGGATTGATTGAATTAATATTACACATCTTGCTTCTAATGTGAAGATTAAAAATCCAGGTTTAATCTCTAGTTGGAGGATACCCTAATCCATCCCACCCATCCACTAATCTCAGAAGTTCTGTAAAGAATCATGAGTGCTACACTTTACTTGTGACTCTACTCCACATATTCCACTCAGTCGTTGTCAATCCACAAGTGGATGAAAGCCTCAGCACACCATTATACCAGCTTATTTACACTGGTTGTAGAGCTATCTGTCCACACTGGTCAGTTGCAGGTTGGATGGAATTCCCAATGTTAGATATCCTTGTTTTGTCATGGATCATATTCCACTCAGATATTTTTCAGATTCCAAATTGAAAAATAACATACACAACCACCCACCCACAAACATGCATGTCACATGAAAGACAAAATAATATGAAATAGCTAAAAAAATAGACAAAAAAAAAGCCAAAAAGGAAAATGAAACTGAACTTTGTAAACCCCTGACATTCCATCCCTAATCATGGCTTTTACCCATTCTAATCACAGATCCTCAAAATTTCAAAACACAAACTGCTGTTATTTCTATTCTGTCTCACAAGGCTCTGAAAAGGCCATGGGCCATATCCATCCTCCTCAGGATATTACATTCAATTAAAACAAAATATAAAATAAAATAAAACATAAATTCAAGTTCAAATTAAATTTGTATCATAATTGGAAATATTTAATTTCCTTTGTTGGTGTTGTTGTTGCTTTTGTTATTTAGCCCTAGGGCAGCTCTGTTCAAACAGCACTGTATCCAAAGGCTTTCCATGCATGGCCATCTCGTCTTATTTTCAGAATTACATTATCTAGTGTATCTTTTTTTTTAAGATGCCAGATTGTGCTATGAGGAATATTTAACTACTATTTCTAGCATGTGATGTGGTTTCTAGAAGCTCCCTCATTGGCTTGAGTATATTTATTAATTCAGTATTGTGAATTGAGTATTGTAATGTTTGCTTTTAGATTAAACACATTATTAAGCTTGAAGTCAGCATAATCCAGCTGATCTCTGATTAAAGGCATTCCAGTCCTGACCATCCAGCCTTTTCTGTCAGATAAATCTACATTGTCCAATGCAGTGTTCCCTTTTTGAAAGACAGTCAGGCAGTAAATTGGCAGAATTGTTAGAATATTGGATAAAAATAGCTTGAAGTTTTTGTTTGGGTCTTTATATTCTGAGTTCAAATCCTATGAAGGTCAGCTTAGTATTTCATCATTCTGGGAGGAAGTACCAGTCCATGATGGTAGACTGGCAGAAACGCTAGGTGTTGGTTTATGTTTTATTGGTATTTGTTCCAAATTCTCTACATTCAGAGGTCAATTTTGTCTTTCATATTTTGAGATTGATAAATAAAGAACTAGCTGATGGCAAAATTGTTTGATTGTCAAACAGGATGTCTTATGGTATTTGTTCTGGCTCTGAACATTCAGAATTCAAAACCTCACCCAGCTTACCATTATGGCAAAGAAACTGCTTCCAGATAGACAAGTTAAATAAAAAAAAGAATAGTGTGTGGTGGGGTTAGGAGTAGATGAAGGCATGTAGTCTAGTGATTAGTGTGGTGCACTAATGATTAGTGTGTTCTTGAGAAAATCACTTCATTTTACATTGCTCCAGTCCACTCAGATATAAATGAGTTCCTAGCAATAGTTGGGAAGTTAACAACTGGGATGGACTGACGTTACGTTCAGGGGAAGTGCTGCAATCTCAATCACTTATACACTTTGGAAACCAGGTTAAGCTCCGATCTTACGAGCCCAGACCCAACTGGTGGCGGTGGTTGGGAGCGCTGTATGCATCGCCATATAAACAGGAAAATATAACGAAAATATAATACGGAACAACCGGGGAATTATCGTTTCATCAGCTGTCTAGTCTAAGGAATTTGCAGTTTCGGCATTTGGGATAGTACTGCTTAGCCCTAGCCTACGCCAATAGCGCTGAACGCAGTTGTTAAGGATTGATTTTTGTCTTATTTTCATTGTTCTCATATTCGCTGGATCAATTCCCGTTTGTTCTGCCTGTTATTGTTTTCTTGAATAGTATCGTAGGCGCAGGAGTGGCTGTGTGGTAAGTAGCTTGCTTACAAACCACATGGTGCCGGGTTCAGTCCCACTGCGTGTCACCTTGGGCAAGTGTCTTCTACTGTAGCCTCGGGCCGACCAAAGCCTTGTGAGTGGATTTGGTAGACGGAAACTGAAAGAAGCCCGTCGTATATATATATATATATATATATATATATATATATATATATGTATGTATCTATATATATATATGTATGTGTGTATATGTTTGTGTGTCTGTGTTTGTCCCCCCAACATCGCTTGACAACCGATGCTGGAGTGTTTACGTCCCCTTAACCTAGCGGTTCGGCTAAAGAGACCGATCGAATAAGTACTAGGATTACAAAGGATAAGTCCTGGGGTCGATTTGCTCGACTAAAGGCGGTGCTCCAGCATGACCACAGTCAAATGACTGTAAAGAGTAAGAGTTTCGTTTTCTCTTACATTAATAACCCTTCCTCCAAAAAATGGCATCAGACTCAAAGGTATTTATGTCCTTATTAAATGGGAGCAATCTAAGGATACAAAGGGGCTCAACAGATGAATATGAGAATGATGATGTTCGAGCGTTGGAGAAAATGCTCTGTGGTATTTAATTTCAGCTCTTTATGTTATAAGTGCTCAAGTAGGTGTAGCCAATGTATCTGTACATTGTCAACAAAATGGTGTCTTGTTAAAAATACTCGAAGGAAGATAGGAAACTATCCTTGTATTCGTCGAAAATACTATGATAAATACGTACTGTAGTTGTCACCGAAATCACCAGAGAGCGTTTGTAGTCCTAGCGGTACTTGTGGGTCGTAGCTTTAATCCGTCAACCAGTTTAATATCACTACTTGGTCTTTGGATGCTTTTAGTAGATTCCACTTTGTTGCAAGCATTTGGACAAGGTCTTCGGTTTGAAGTTATCTTCTTATTTTCCATCAACCAGTCTCGGTCAACTTCCAAAGGCTCTTCGGTACAACTTTTCCTACTAACTAAATGTCAAAATAAATGACTGTGTAAATTGGGTAACATTTGGCTGCTATTTCCAATAGGTCGAAGCACCACATAGAAGCGCCAGAGTTGGCTCATTAACATAGTGGCTGTCTTCTCTGAGTGATAGATGTGTAGCAAGGATATAGAACTGACTCCCGGTCAAATCATACTGCTATGGAATAAGCAGGAAATCAGAGTACAAGGTAGACATGTCCAATTTAGGAAATGCTCTCTGTACGCCTTTGTACTACGCCTTTTTGCTATGCCTTGTTTTGTTCAGAGTTGTCAGTCCTGAGTTCCCTTTCATATCTGCCGTTTTGCATGTGGGTCACTCAGTTTTTGCTAGTCATTAGAACACCGGATAAAATAACCTCGCAGGAATTGGTCCCTAATTTCTGCACTCTGAGTTCAAATTCCACCGTTTTCAACTTTGCCTTTCATCTTCTAGTGACTAATAAAAAATACCAATCTAAGGCATTGTTGTTGGCGGAATTGACAGAGGGTCTGGCAAAATGTTCCTGCCATTTTTATCCCATAAGAAAAGTGATACAGTTGGATAAATGGATTCCGTACGAATTGATTGAACATCAAAAATTGCAGCAACTAGTGGTGTTTAATGCTGCTAATCCGCAGTAAAAAATATATCTTTATGCCCTGTATCATTACTTGTGATGATAAATGGATGTCGTTTGTCAAAAATAGACGATCTGGGCTGTGGCTAGGTGTAGATGAGCCTTAAAAACATTTTTCAAAGTAATCAGTGCTCTTAAAATTATTATGGGGCTTTGTAAAACATGTCTACCATTCTCTATTTTTTGCAAAAACGAAGAATAAATAACTAGCTGGAATTCCTTTAAGCTTGTTTAGGGTTGATGTGGGGGTTAAACAACAACTTTAAAATGTCTAATCGGAATGCCACACATTCCGATGGTATGGTTATCACTGAATATGACAAAAATATAATAGGTTCGTCTAAAAAAAGAAACCAAACTATTTAAAAAGCAGGCTAACCAACTGCATTAATGTTCAACCGATATATTATATCAATCATAGATTATATCAGCGCTGCTTGGGCCATCAATCTATCTGCAACAGTCCAAAATAAGCTACAAAGAAACACAAAACAGTACATTTTAGATCAACAAAGATTGTACGTCTACGGACCAACTACATACACAATGAAAGGAATATACAAAAAATGAAAGACAACCAAGACGTAAGTGGTACAGGTTGTTGCTGGAGTTAATTCCAGTCCTCACAGTCTCTAATGATTAATGGTAATTAGAGGATCATTTATATGTCTGATGTTGCTGTTCAATCCCAAATCAGCCCATATCGAGTAGGCGTATGATTACAGGCTTTCGAGCCGCAATCACCCCATGTTTTTATATATGAGAGTGTGATTTGAGGAAGATTTGATTGTTATTTCTGACAAGCCGAGCGACAATATAGTGGCTTGTTTGGATGCCGGTTGTTTTTGTTTTACCTCAAATTAGTCCTGTAGCGAACTCTAGTGAGCTTCCTATGAAAGTCCATCTACCATTCTATTCATAATTCCATTGTGTATGTGCGTGTGACCTCAATAAACGTGTTAAAGTTACCACCTTGTGTTTTATATATTCTTTACCGGGTTCCTACCACCACAATAACATAACAGACTTCTGAGAGTCTCGTTAGATGACACCACAACATATAACATCTAAAGTTCTGATGGAGCAGACTTATGCTCAAATGTTTTTCCAATCGTGATCATCCCGAGGAACTACTTTGTTGAAGGTGATCTCATTTGTTTAAGGTGGCAGCGACAACGACGGCAAGCGTTATATAGAAACAGACTAAGCAGTGTATATATTACAACACGTCTAGACTCATATGATATTACATATGATTAACTACAGCATATCGGAGTCGTACAGTATGATCTTCATCTCGAAGGAGACATGGTTATCGTTGGCAGTACCATTATTTCTCAGCTTTCTAAGATTATGGAGTCATTCCTCAGTAAGTTTCGTTAGTGTGGGAAAAGACTTGTGTCCTTAATCGCTGCAATGTTTGGTCTTCTGTGTTGAGAAGACAGGAGACCTGTCTCATTGCAGAGAGACGTCAGAGTAAGAACCATCTTGCTATCTCTCTTTGTGAGGAGTAAGGAAATGGTTAGCGATAGGATTTGTATCTCTTGATGAAATTTGAACCAAGAGCATTCTGGTAATTCTGCCAATCTACTACATTGAAGTGTGTTCTTTATTTAACGACGAGCCCTGCATGGATGAAAGGAGTATTAAAAAAAAAATGACGTTTGCGCTATTCGACCTCAGAGTGCGGAGAGGAGGAATGAATAGGCATTATATCGGGCGTTTCTAACAACTGCCAATTCATTGAAGACAGTGCATATATATACATACACACACACACACCCACACACATATATATATTTATATACATACATACATACATACATACATA
>NC_068986.1:89910367-89913595 GCF_001194135.2 Octopus bimaculoides | reverse complement strand
CTCTCTCTCTCCTCCCTCCCCCCTCTCTCTCTCTATATATATATGTTTATATGTATGTATTTATAAATATATATATGTATACATATATATTTATGTATATATATGTATACGTGTGCGTGTGTGTGCGTGTGTGTGTGTGTGTGTGTGTGTGTGTGTGTGTGTGTGTGTGAAACAATAGATCTATGGGTTGTACCTGGTCATTTGGTCGACTACTGCAGTTGACTCAGCAGGTCTACTTTACCAGGCCTGCACTGAATCAACTGAACAACAACAACAACAACAACAACAACAACAATAACAACAACAATAACAACAGTAGTTGCAGCACCACCGACGAATACGGCGACGACATTTCAACTAAGCGGACACTAACGCAATACTTCTTTATAGATTTGAATTCTACTTTCACAGTTTCGTTGTCAGAAATAAGAGTATTTTTGCTGTGTTGAAGCAAATAAGATGCAAAATACAATTGAGAAATGACGCATTGTTCAAATATAACGTTATACGTAATTATGATTTCATCTGTAAATATGACGCAGTCCGTAATGATGACGTAATATTCAAATATGTCATCTTACATAAATATGGCGGAATATGTAAATATGATGGAAGATTCAAATCTGACGTTGTACATAAATATGACAGGCTATGTATGACGTCATATTCAAGCATGACGTCATACGGAAATATGACGGACTATGCATTACTTAATATCTGAACATGATGTCACACGGGAATGTGATGGACTATTTAAATATGATGTAATATTTAAATTTGACGTCATACGTAAATATGACGGGTTCTGTAAATATGACGTAATATTAAAATATGACATCATACGTGAATGTGACAGACGATGTGTATATGACGTAATATTCAAATTTATGACGTCATTTGCAAATATGACAGGCTTTCTAAATATGGTGAAATATTAAATTATCAACATATACATAAATATGACGTCATACATAACTGTTACGTAATATTCAAATTTGACTCCGTAATATATCTGATGGACTATGTAAATATGACGTAATATGTAAATGAGTAAATCTGAAAAATCTATAATATACTGATTCATAATTGTAATTTTATAGAAAAAAAAATCTTGTTTTACGGAATGATCTGACTATTGGTATTTATTTTATTGATTCTACACAACACTAAATGTCCAAATGATTCACCACACAAAACCGCACAGCAATGCACCACATCACATTGCAGCATCCCGCACTCCGCACAACGCCTCCTCGCATCACATCACGCTACACTTCATTAAATTACGTTCCACAACTTCATACGGCACACCACACAATACTATGCAGCAGCACGACAATGCAACGCGCAACACTATACAATGCAACACATCCAGCGTTGGATTAACAATTTAGAAAAATAAGCATTGCTTTCTGCATCAAGGGAAGCGGGGTGGTGGTGGTGAAATTCTTCAGAGCGGTGCCCCAGCATGGTCGTAGTCTAAAAACTGAAACAATTAAAAGATAAACCACCATTGTGCATTATACAATATCATAGCACATCATCCAAACCACACAACACTAAACAACCAATGAGGAAACCTCTATGTGGTCGTTCGACCTGCAAGAAATAACAGCCAAATCTCATTGGTTCTCACCCTGCTGTTTTAGAAATAAAAGGACCTATTTGAATGTAGATATAGATGTACAAAATGATGGGTCAGTCGTAACTGGAGCGTTTTTGATCATAGATTTACTTAGTCTCGCTCCCACTGCTGATCTGGAGGATAAATAACAACGGCGACAATAAGGAAATCAACAACAGCATTTCATCACACAAAGAAGGACCAATGACGGTGGTGGTGGTGGTGGTGGGGTCTCTAAGTGATCAATCGATCTGTTAGAAATGGTAGCTAAATCTCCTTCGTTTTCATGAAAGAAAAAAAAAGGAAGGTCACGGTGAATATTGTATTTTGGGTTACATTGTTGTTGTTGGCACTCCGTCGCTTACGACGTCGAGGGTTCCAGTTGATCCGATCAACGGAACAGCCTGCTCGTGAAATTGACGTGCAAGTGGCTGAGCACTCCACAGACACGTGTACCCTTAACGTAGTTCTCGGGGATATTCAGCGTGACACAGAGTGTGACAAGGCTGACCCTTTGAATTACAGGCACAACAGAAACAGGAAGTAAGAGTGAGAGAAAGTTGTGGTGGAAGAGTACAGCAGGATTCGTCACCATCCCCTGCCGGAGCCTCGTGGAGCTTTTAGGTCTTTTCGCTCAATAAACACTTACAACGCCCGGTCTGGGAATCTTATGACCCTAACCAATGGGCCATTGCGCCTCCATTTGGGTTACATTATGGCTTAGAAAAAAGAAAAAAAAAAATGATGCAAGGGTCATAGATATGCTAGATTATTGCCTGTGGCTAAACAGCATCAGCAGCTATTTTCAGCCGTTTCTGACTTCTGACTCACTGAATTAAGGCGATATGTTTACTAAACAGCACCAGCTTTTAAAAAGATTTAATACATAACATATATTGGGATGTCAGATAAATATGTTCGCTTTTTTTTTTCATCTACTTATCACTCCATTGTCTGAAAAAGGGTAAAATATATTCAAATTTCAAAAATGATAAAAGTTGTAGGGAATAGAGCTACGGAACAAAAAAGCGTAAACCCACTTTCCATAAAATACAACGATAAAAATGTTTTCTGTGTGAATTTAAATAACATTAGGAAGGATTCCGATTCGGTTCGAGTACGTGATGTTGATAAGCTGTAAAGATTGCGAAACGTCAATGTCCACTCCAGAATGGGATTTGGGGTGAGTTGTCTCGCTTGTCCATGACTTTCAGGTGTTTTAGCACTTGGAGCTTTGAGACAATAATCTCAAACACGTAAATCGCAGCCCACCGGCAAGTACGTGTTGCGTGTACGTTAATTATGTTTGGTTGATAATGTTTATATGTATATATATATGTATATATATATATATATAAAAACAAATAGTAAATGAGTATATGCATATATACGTACAGGTATGTGCATATCGACATCCACCTGTATGTATAGGTGCATATCTGGGTACAGGACATTGCAAACAAAACGTAGACGAGAAAACACACAAGCCACATAGAGAACATTCTACTTCATCAGCTACCTCCGTTTTAACACCGGCGTTTCGAAGAGCTGGGCAGGACGCATCGTTAAAACGGCTCTTCCCATGGACCGCAAATTAAATTTGT
>NC_068986.1:89907920-89909455 GCF_001194135.2 Octopus bimaculoides | reverse complement strand
TTTTTTTTCTTGAAAATGAAACAAAACTAACAATAAGATGGAAAATAACGTTTATTTTTGTATTTCCACTTTATTTATATTTGAAAAGTTTTCTCCTACTTTTTTTTAGATTGCAAAGTCTTTGATGGGATCCTTACGTAACATATTTGCTTCTATACTTTGTAGAGATAAGGCACCCTGAATATTATTTTAACTAGTTTAAAGTGGTTTCTTTTGTCATTTCTGTGGTGCCCTTTTCCCATGATGCCTTAAGCACTTGCTTATTTTGCTAAATGGTTAATCCAGCGCTGGTGACAAGCCCGAGCACAAGCATTCTCAACCTGCCAGTCTTTCATCTTTTCATCATCCTCGTTTTATCAAACTCATCAGGCACCGAATCAATCACTCTTGTTATATGTTCATATCTATGTGTATGCGTAGGCATATGTATATATGAATACATCCCCACTATGAGTACTATTTTGTTAAGCGCATCTAGTGAACAGTATGAACTGTGAATAAAACCAATACGCACAGTGTGTATCACTTCGCTATACATATACAGTTTGTAAACATGTCAAATAAATAAACACGTAGAATCATAATAACGCCTTCAATGATTTGTTTATTGTCCCAACACGAACCAAAAGAAAACATAACATGGTGGCAGCGATAAATACTTAAACGAAAACCGTGCTATTACAACAAAACAGGAACACAGCAAGCCTGAATTTAACAAACTGAATATCGCTTCGTCTTCGGACACACACACACGAGGATCCAAAATGGTGGTCACCCCAAAGGTCATGGATTCATAGAAAGACAGGTGCAGACAGTCAAGAGAACACTAGTCAAATACCGGGAAACTAAGGAAGGTCCACACCTGGCACTTCTGTCCCTACGAGCGACACTACTGAGGGCTGACATGAAGTCCTCAGCAGAA
The DNA here is from genome assembly GCF_001194135.2 of Octopus bimaculoides. NCBI lineage: Eukaryota > Metazoa > Mollusca > Cephalopoda > Octopoda > Octopodidae > Octopus > Octopus bimaculoides. Next base: position 89,908,533 of record NC_068986.1, on the reverse strand, counting down.
ATGCTGAATAGCAGGAAATACAAAACCACCCTGCCAACAAAGATCCAACCACTTATTGACCAGGAAGAGACAAGGGCAAAGCTAGCAGCCACTCAAGAACTAGCACAGAAATATTATAACAAACATGCACAATACTTACCTGAGATACTTGGAGGACAACATGTGCATACTCAAGATCCTATAACCAAAACATAGATCCCAGCACAAGTCGTTAGTAGAGCCGAAACTCCAAGATCATATATTATAGAAACTGAATCTTGTAGGCAGCTGAGACGAAACAGGACCCACATCCGCCCAACACCAAAACTATCGAGGATAACATGCGCAACACATGCAGCATCAGTTACAACACCAACAAGAACCACAACACCCACAGCAGATGACGGCATACACAGAATCCGTGCTTCCACAGAATCATAACACCAAACGGGCACCAACCACCCAGCAGCAGCCCAACAGCACATCAACATTATGCACATCTCAGACACCAGTACAGAGCATAAGATCCACCAGATGGGGACCGAATATTTTATCACCGATTCGATACCGTTAAAAAAAAACAAAAACAAAAAACAAAAACAAAACATAGGCGTAGGAGTGGCTGTGTGGTAAG
>NC_068986.1:89906802-89907822 GCF_001194135.2 Octopus bimaculoides | reverse complement strand
TATATATATATATATATATGTATGTGTGTATGCGTTTGTGTGTCTGTGTTTGTCCCCCCAACATCGCTTGACAACCGATGCTGGTGTGTTTATGTCCCCGTAACATAGCGGTTCGGCAAAAGAGACCGATAGAATAAGTACTAGGCTTCTAAAGAATAAGTCCTGGGGTCGATTTGCTCGACTAAAGGCGGTGCTCCAGCATGGCCGCAGTCAAAAGACTGAAACAAGTAAAAGAGTAAAAAACAAACAAACAATTTCTGCTAGATTAAGAAGCAGAAGACCACGTGTGGCCAGAATAATCTCACGGTTTCTGCTGCAGGATTGCCACCCTTGCGCTGACAATTCATTTGTGTAAGGGAGATTACTTCTATTATTTTTCATTGCCAAAAGATCCTTTTTCAAGAAGGGATGTTATATGTTCATATCTATGTGTATACGTAGGTATACGTATATATGAATACATCCCCATTATTAGTTCTATTTTGTTAAGCGCATCTAGTAAACAGTATGAAATGTGAATAAAGCGAATACGAACAGTGTGTATCACTTCGCTATACATATACAGTTTGTAAACATGCAAAATAAACACGTAGAACTATAATAAATCCTTCAATGAGTTGTTTATTGTCCCAACACAACCTAAAAGAATACGTAACAACTCTGTCTAGTCTTTCTTTCTGAGGACAACGGCCGTTTTGAATTCTCTCTATGCTTATGTTTTTCTAGCAAGCATTGTCTTATATCGGCATCAATGTCACTGCTCTAGGAGGGCCTGTGAGGACCAAGAACACAACCACTTCCTTCAGATTCAGTAAGTAAAAAAAAAAAAAAGAAAAAAAGAAACATTTTTTTCGTAGATAACACGCAATGTAATTGAACTACAGTACAACAGTAATCATTCAGTCTATCAAGTATTTAGATATTATAACAGTCAGACACGACTGCGAAGCGAACTTTTTAACCTCTCGGCCATGCTTGCGTCTTTACACGTAAGAAGGTGGAGAGAAAAGATGATGTGGT
>NC_068986.1:89903804-89906792 GCF_001194135.2 Octopus bimaculoides | reverse complement strand
GGGGGGGGGGTGTAGACAGGGGAGGTAACTGGTGCCAGAACAAATTGAAGATCGTTCGGTATTATGTCTGACAGATGAAATATCTTAACACATGATTGACCGAATCACCGCTGTTGTATCATAGTTTACTGATAATCTCCTTATCTTCCTGTCAGGGACGGGGGAAAGGGAGGAATTGGTGGTTTATTAAACGCACACGTATAAAATATACATAGTCACAACACACGCGCGCGCACATACACACATACTTCTACAGGCACAGATACATATCAACACATATATGCATATATACATAAGCTTATTCACGCACATATCCATGTGCACACATACATATATATATGTACATATGCGAACACACAGACACAAACACATACACATGTACGCATGTACACATAGACTTACACATCACTATACATATATAACCACGCATATTATACACTGATATCATACTCATATGCGTATATAAATATACTTATACACTAATATATATATGTTTCCGAACACACATGTACATGCACACATTCGCACACACACACACACACGCACACTCACACACATACATATATGCTCTTACGCACACGGAGAAAAACACCCGCATTCACAAACATCTCTGAATATGCCTACACTAATATACATATCTATAAGCAGACATGTACATACACACATACTAATGCATACCCAACCACATACGGACATGCACTAATATAAATATCTATGCATACATACACACATGCACACAAACATATCATACATACACACATATATACACATACATATGCAAGCATCCTTACGGCCATACATATAAGTATACATACATATGCTTACGCATACATATATCAATGATTATATATACTTTCATATATACACACACGGAGTGGCACAAATGCACAAAAAACATATACACATATGTACATACGACACTACACACATACAAAAGCAATATAAATATAAATATTAAAATATGCACTCACATACCTACGAACACATATATAAGCAAATACATACACGTAATACTACAAATACCACATAGCACACACACACACACACACACACACACACACACACACACACACACACACACACACACACACACACACACACACACACACACACAAATATATACATCTATGACATGCAGAAAAATAACAACTAGGCGGTCGCTAGACCTGTCAGAAACAACAGCCAAATTTCCCCCAAATTAAACACTATTAAGATAGATTGAACAATGCAGTGAAACATATACAAAGAGATGGGATTGTCATGGTTGGAGCGCTTCTGAACACACACACACATACAGACACACATGATAATATAAGTTGTACATGTATATCTATAAAGTCATAATTTCACACACACACACACACACACACACACACACACACACACACACACACACACACACACACACACACACACACACACACACACACACGCTCGCACAAACACACACACACACACACGTTCGCATACACACACACAAACGGTGAGGACAATGATGACGACGACCACTTCGCTATCGCAATATATGACTCAGGCACACACCTTTTCCCACACATATCCACGTCCACGAACATATTTGCAAATATGCAGTCATATGCACTCTCATATTCAAGCACGTAAATATAACTGTACTTATTGTGCTTCTACAAAGTACACATGCATCTATGAATATGCATACAAACATTATCAATGATAAAATGCACATTCACAAATTCTCCTTGCTCCAGTTTCCACCTATACTCTGAAAAAAGACTATGTTCGAAACGTCTAAATTAACATTTTCCTCTTCTCCGAGCGACAAAATAATAATTTTGATTGTGAAACTATCTTGTCTTCTTGTCTATTATTTTTTTTGGCTTTCTTTTCTCCTCACTCTCTCTCTCTCTCTCTCTCTCTCTCTCTCTCCACATGCGTATACATACATACATACATACGCACATACACACATGCATACATACAAATACATACATACATACATACATACATACATACATACATACACTCATACATACATACATACATACATACATACATACACACATACACATACATATATGCATGCATACATACATACACATAGATACATACTTACATACACACGTACATACATACATACACTCATGCATACACACATACATACATATATGCATGCATACATACACATACATACATACACACATATACATACATACATACATACATACATACATACATACATACATACACACACGACGGTTGCAATTCAATTTTGAGCGATGCCATTGCTTGACTATTCTCTTGAGTAGCACGGACAAGGTTTTGGGGGTCCTGTTAAGGACCTTCACTCTTTTGCACACCTGTGCTACAGACTGGTGACTTTTGGGATGTTTTAAATGTGTAATTCGTGTATATTCACCTGATGAATTTTTTGACATGATATAATATCTCTGTTCATCAATTAAAAAAATTCGTTGGAAACAGCTCTAGTGAATGAACTATTATTCATCTGTTCTTATATATATATGAAGAGGAATTATTAAAAGTGATTATCAATCCGGGCAAAATACTTTATAATACACCAAGTTAACAAAATTTTGGAAATTAGTAAAGAACTCTGCATATTTTTGTGGCAGAGTTAGAGATTATAGTTCATCACCATTCTGCATTGTAAATCCATGGTTGCATTCCCAGTTAGACTGGTCTATTACACAGAGTCATACAGAAGATAAGGTATAGATACTGGTCTTTACATATTCTTTTATTGTTGCAAATTCGACTTACAGCTGCGTTCGATTGTTATTGAAGGTTCGTTCTTTGATCGCCTTGCTCAATCGGTCCAGTGATCGGTTGAGAAAAATTGAACGACTTTAAAGAGCTAATGCTATCTTCATTGGACTCAGAGTTTCTAATGAACAGTAAAGTAGAATCTTACACACACACACACACACACACACACACACACACACACACACACACACACACACACACACACACACACACACACACACA
>NC_068986.1:89901519-89903338 GCF_001194135.2 Octopus bimaculoides | reverse complement strand
TTTTTGTTATTGTCTTTTGTGTTTTTTTAAACCTATATATATATATATAGTTAATGCTGTTGTTGTTTCTGCTTATGTTGTTGTGTTGTTATCCTTGTTGTTGTAAAATATACTGTTCTTATTATTGTTGCTGTTGTAAATATTCTAGTGCCATTTATTTTTATTGTAGTTATTTAGTGACTTCAATTGTTGTTGCAAGCTATTTCTCAAAAAAGAAAAAAAAGAAAAATGATAGTATTCTCATTCGTGACGTTGTTACAAGAGATAATGCTTATTATTGTTGCTAATATTGTTGTTGTTGTTGCTGTTGTAGGTGCAGTTGTTGTTGTTGCCACTGTTCGTTGTCAAGTTTCTTAAACTGACCTATAAGAGACAAGAAGAAATGGAGAGGAAGCTATATGTAGTGTTTATTTGTGCGTGAGCGAGTGTGTATGTGTGTGTGTGTGTGTGTTGTGTGCGTCTGATAGTGTGAGAGAGAGAGAGAAAGAAGGGGAGAGAGAAATGGAGAGAGAGAAAGAAGGGGAGAGAGAAATGGAGAGAGAGAAAGGGAGAGAGAGAGAGAGAGAGTGTGTGAGACAAGTGTGAGGTAAATATTGGCGGGTGGGCCAAATAAATTGATCATGAAAGAGATGACAAATTGATGGAGATATAAATATAGAGAGGGTGAACATATGTAGTGAGGGAGAGAGAGAGAGAGAGAGGGAGAGAGAGGGAGAGAGAGGGAGAGAGAGAGAGAGAGAGAGAGAGAGAGAGAGAGAGAGAGAGAGAGAGAGAGAGAAAGAGAAGAGAGTGGGATTAGAGATGCCGATGCATATATGTATATACACACATATATATAATGTGTGCATTTATATATTTATATATTTGTACATACATACATATGTGTATGTGCGTGCGTGTGCGTGCGTCTATAATTTGCGTACGCATATACGTGTTACCACACATACATATATATATATGCGTATGTATGTGTATGCACACACACATATACATGCATGTATATTTACATGTGTATGTACACATATATGTATGTATATGTATGTCTATACATACAGATATGTTTGTGTGTGTGTGTGTGTGTGTGTGTGTGTGAATGTGTGTATGTGCGCAGACACTCACTCTCTCTCTCTCCATCTCTCACACATACACAAAGACAGAGAATATATCGAAGTGAGATACTAATGGTAATTTTGAATACCATATTTATGGCCAGAGGAATAGATAAAGGAAAAAAAAAAACCGCCAAGGAAAAAAAAAAAAAGTCAACAAAATTCACAAGAAAAACAAAGAAATAACAATGAACAACAAGAAAACCCTGAAACTAAACATAAAATCACAAAAGAACCCCCGACCGATTCCCCTATCAGACCCACTCAAGCCACAATCCATTCCCCAAGTGGCAAATCCATGCCAAATTCCTCTGACTTGAAACTGTCCTTATCAGAGATTTTCGGTAAAGTCTGTTGTAGATTGTATGGCTGTCACTATAGTAAATGTGGTGCCTGTTTGATGGCATCCAGCTTTACTAACTGACAATCTTTGGTTATCTAGCTTAGCTTATGCTGGCGGTATGATGGTGGTGGTGGTGGTTGAACAAGATGGCCGTTCGATATAACAACGATATCGCCACCGTCGTTATATCATCATCGCTGCCGGCGATACGAACAACACCTTACACCTTCAATACCACAATCGACAACATCGTCAGTGTTACCATACTACCTCACCGTCTCAGTTACCTTCAACGAGACCATCATGACGACGACGACGACGACGACGACGACGACGACGACGACCACCACCACCACCACCACCACCG
>NC_068986.1:89900528-89901272 GCF_001194135.2 Octopus bimaculoides | reverse complement strand
GCCACTTTCACAATTACTATAATCACAATCAATTGTAATTCAAACATCACTAGAAATAACTAGAAGTCACCACCACCACCACCACCGCCGCCGCAACCACCACATTTGTTTTCGGCATCAACATCGTAACCACATGCAAGACAATCACCATCACCATCACCATTACCATCAAACCATCAGAAGCACTATCGCCACTACCACCACAACTCCCTCCAATTCTTTCTACCAAACTGCTACCACTCCCTTCCAATACCATTATCACCACTATTAATACCACTTGCACCGTCACAGTTTTTACTAACACCAACACAATTAACTCTCTGCGATATTATCAACGTCATCCCCGTCGCCACCATATAACTATCCCTTTATATGAACATAGACATAATATAGTCACTTCTCTTTCTTTAAATTGTCAAACATGTACTTATGCCAACACATTTAAATACACGCAACAAGAATACATAGATACACACTCGCACGTACAGACACCAGTTACATATCTATCTATCTATCTATCTATCTTTTTTTTTATTTGTTCCAGTCATTTGACAGCGGCCATGCTAGAGTACTGCTTTTAGTCGAACAAATCAACCCCAGGACTTATTCTTTGTAAGCCGAGTACTTATTCTACCCGCTAAGTTACTGGGGACGTAAATACCAGCGTCGGTTGTCAAGCGATGGTGGTGGTGACAAACACAGACACACAAACAAACATATATATATATATATATATATATATAT
>NC_068986.1:89898035-89900178 GCF_001194135.2 Octopus bimaculoides | reverse complement strand
TCTCATATTAAAGGTGTTAGCAGAATCGATATTTTGCACACAAAATTATTATCAGGACTGTTGCATAGATTTGACTTTCCAGCAATGCTTTATTTTACGGAGGGATTTTTTTTCTTTCCTGACTTTTAGGTACCGAATATAGTTTGATACTGAAGCGGAATTGTTTTTACTCTTATAGTTTATCGAGGAGATATGTTGCGTGTATTAGGTTTTTAAATGTGTTTCCAATTAACCTGATGTATGTCTTCTTTGTGCCATCTCTATTGAATTTGTGCCAGCTTTACCTACAATCCCTTTCGGCTCGTAATTTGTTATATTTCCAGAGTTGCATTCAGATTGTGTACTGTTTGCAGGCTTTTGATTATTGTAAAAATTTGTGTATCCTATATTCCCCAAAGAGTTGTAGCTAACTTTAGCAGAAATTCTATTAAAATATTATATCTATGAAGTGGAAAAGTTTATACTTAGCAAACGTTCGAAGTTCCTTATTATATACTTAGTTACTATTATGTTGCATAAGAGATTAAACCATATTAGTTTTCTATATTTTTTGCAGTAGGTTGTTCTATATATTTCACGTTGAGAGATCTGTTGAAATATGAACTACATTATTTAATACTTCTTTATCTGATTAGGTATGCGTTTGATCATAATATCTCTGATATTTTTTTAATAATTGTGGCCAGGTCTGTCTGTCTGCCTATCACCATCCTCTCTCTAATTTTTGGTTTCCACGAAAGATGGTGTTTGCTTGCATTTCTTTATGTTACATCTGGAAATTTTAATTTCTTGTTTGTGCTTATTACACACACACACACACACACACACACACACACACACACACACACACACACACACACACACACACACACATGCACATGCACACAATGTACTCAACAATAGCCTTAGTAATTTCCGTCGCACAACTTAACATCCTATTGCCTGTAACACTATATTGCCAATATAAATATAAATTTTAATTAAGACAATAAAGACTTTCATTATTTGCATAGCTATATCTGTTCTTCTATAAAAGCTTCCAATTACCTCATACCTTGGCAACGAACTGAATGAATATCTGCTGTAGATATAACTTTTTGCCTGATGAGGGAGACATTCTCTGAAAATGAATTTTACGATTCATTTTTTTACTCGGACAGCCGTTAGAACATTTTCTCTTAATATGTAATCCAAAACTGTTTCTGATGCTTATTATTTTCTCTTCACCATATTTTAAATTCTTTTTACAAACGTTTTTATCTATATTCCTAGTAGCTTGCTTACCAACCACATGGTTCTGGGTTCAGTCCCACTGCGTGGCACCTTGGGCAAGTGTCTTCTACTATAGCCTCGGGCTGACCAAAGCCTTGTGAGTGGATTTGGTAGACGGAAACATGTGTGTGTGTGTGTGTGTGTGTGTGTGTGTGTGTGTGTGTGTGTGTGTGTGTGTGTAGTATGCATGTATATATATTTGTGTACAAAAATAAACAGGATTAAGGATTGAAATAACTATTAGATAGGAAGTGTGGAGAATACTGAAATAGAGTAAAACTTGTCTATAAAAATAATTCTTAATCGTAAGAGAAAAAGATAGAATGAAAAGAACAAGGAAATAATAATAAAACAAAAGAAAACAGATAAACGAAAAGCAAGAAAATAGAAAAAACGCGAGGAAAGAGAAGGGAAATAGAAAAGAATAGGAGAAAGGTGAGGGCGAAAGTTAGCACAGGGATTACGTATATCGTTGTTTGACATCAATGTGATAGGAAAGTGAGGAGAGAGAGGGTGAGACAGACAAATAGATAGATAGATAGATAGATAGATAGATAGATAGATAGAGAGAGAGATGATAGAGAAATAGGAAAAGAGTTAAAAAGGGGACAGGGGACATGAAATGCCTTCAAAACATGAATACAGAAAAGGTTTAGAGACAGTAAGGCATTTTACAGGTGAAAGAGAAATTCGAAAGAAGCAGAAAATGAAAGGGTAAGAGAAAGAGAGTGGTAGACGGAGGAAAAGATTATAAAGGAGGACGTGGGAAAAGAAAAATACATGTTTAGATGTATAACTAAGATATCTTTTTATTATAGCCACACAGGGCTAAATACAGAAAATGGACAAATTACAAAGTAGAGCTTTTCTT
>NC_068986.1:89894496-89897903 GCF_001194135.2 Octopus bimaculoides | reverse complement strand
GATCAATGTAAAAAACGGGGAACAGATTAGGTTTATCCGTGGAGAGATAAGCTTACGGAAAAGACCACGGTCACCTCAGGCTTTTTTTTTTTAAAGGTACATGAAAGTAAGTACCTTCTCTCTTTTTGTCTCTTTTTGTTACAAGTCTATGCTTAAAATGGTGTCGTCTTTCATTCTTACCATTCTTGCCATATTTACCCATTTTTTATTGAAACTTTCATTCGACAACACTTTCCTCTCTATCCTCATCCTCCTTTTCAAGTGGTACTTGAAAAAGTTGACGAGGGAGGAAAGTGTTTAGTTACAGATGTTAATACAATAACTGTATAAATCGTAAAATTTCATTATGTTTAAAGGATGAAAAATACAAATTCCTTGGGTAAAGAGATCACATCTGAGCAGATTAGGGTTTTTTTACTTTTTTGTTCTTTATAAAAGGGACGGGTTTCGTTGGTCAGATGGTCACCTGCTGCCGATATCTTCTGCATGGTATGAGATGCCTAATGATGCATAGGTATGCCCCAAGGCTGTAAAATTTGCAGAAAATTCTAGATGGAGATCAGATGTGTCGCCTTTTGACAGGTATACTCATCTCTTTGACAGAGTGGCTGTCACGGCTCACACATTGACTGAGATTGAGCACCTGGGTTCTGGAATGCTGTCAGGTGTCCCCAGTTCTCCGCCAGTCGGGAAATACGGCCGGTAGGACATTGTCAAATCTTGAAGCTTATAAAGAGTTTGTGGTGGGCATAAGTAACGAAGTTCCGGGGAACACCTTGGGCGTCGATGAATATAACATAGGAAATCCACTCCACAGGACATTGGCACAGCAACTATGGATAAGTCTCGAGATCTCTGCTCTGACAGTCCTGCTAGAGAACGTTATCTCCAGTTGGCCCAATGCAAAATGCATGCATAGAGGTGAAATTGTTCTCCAAGCACTCGTTTAGTTCCCAAACACTGCTGTTGTGTGCGTCGCTTAGATTCTTCTACCAGCCAAGTCCATCGCGAAGATCTTTCTTCTGACCTGTTTTAGCAAAGAAGATAGTCATGTGGTGGCTATAATGTGATAACGTAGTGGCCTAAATTAAACTAACGACTATGTGTTACTAACGATAATGTGTTTCACTTTCTGCTAATGTCTATTCAGCTATTTCAAGTACTATTTCAAGAAGGTAATGGGGGTGATGAGGAAAGTATTGCGTTCCAGTAAATAAACTGGAAGGTAGTCGACCATTGTGAATATGATTTGGACGAATGGGTCTACTCTGAATATGTGACTGCAGGCCGGGGACCACAACTGGGTGTGGATAAATACTACAGACAGTTAAGCTAATCCTGAATGTGTAGGGTTTCTCTGATTAACCCTAGATAACTGTTTCACTTTTGGAACATATATAGTAGACTTGAGCAGTAATCGGATCTCTCCTACGCGCACAACAGCGTTCAGGAACTGAAAGGATGCTTGGAGAATGGTTTCGCCACTGTTCACGCATCTCACAAAAAGTCGACTGGCGACAATGCTCACGAATAGGTCTGCTTGACCAGAGATCTGGAGAAGTACCTATTAGTGATAAAGTTAGTGGTAGTGATGGTGATGTTGGCTGGAGTGTGTCTGGGGACTATCATGATAGTGGTGGAAATGTTACTACTCTTATTTCATTACTGCCCACAAGGGGCTAAACATAGAGGGGACAAACAAGGACAGACAAAGGGATTAAGTCGATTATATCGACCCCAGTGCGTAACTGGTACTTATTTAATCGACCCCGAAAGGATGAAAGGCAAAGTCAACCTCGGCGGAATTTGAACTCAGAACGTAAAGACAGACGAAATACCGCCAAGCATTTCGTCCGGCGTGCTAACGATTCTGCCAGCTCTCCTCCTTCTTGTTACTACTCTTGCTGTCGTGTAGCCCTCAGGTGAGCCCTAATCGAGCAGTCCTTTGGCACATAGCTTGGCAAAGGAACAACAAGGTGCGATCCATAGACTCAGCTTTCCAGTTTTATCATATCTCCATGTAGCCGAGGCCCACACTGCACGTTCTAACATGTAGAGATGATTCGCATGGGTTATAGTGTGATAGTCTAGACAGTTTGTATTATTTTCATTATTCAGCCAATGCTTGTCCTCCATATATTTTGAGTAGCCGCCATAATGGAGGCAGGCAAGGTGGATTTAGACAGCATGTGACACCTCTGCTCCTCTGTACTTATATTTGGCGGTGTGCACTCTAGCATGATGTTTAGGGCCCAGTGAAGCTATTGACATTACAATTATTTCTGCGTGTATGTATGTTTTATGTTTGTCCGGATTGAGTGGGAGAGACCGTGCTTTTAAGATGTAGTAGTACTCTGGGTATTGTATATTTGCCTGAGTATTTAGAGGTAATTTTTTTCTTGCGGTGGCATAGTGTATAAGTTAAAGCTTGTTACGAGAACAAACTGTATCTTCCTGAGCAGTCCAGGTTGTTTTTCATTCATTTTTAGTACCATAGTATTATTGCCTAAGTGGTTTGTAGTGATCCGCGTATGTAGTCTGCATAGTACCTTTTATGATACGGAAAACGTTGTTTTGTGTCCTCTCAGGTTCATTGTGTGTTGTTGAAGAGTGATTAAGCTCTAGGTATGACTGGAATACTCTATGACGGATTTAATGTAATACTATACACAGTTGTTGCTCTTTCTGTTGTCCAAATTTGGGGCCTGTGATTGCTCTAGATATATCTACGCAGCGTTTTCAGTGGTGATGTTCTTGCTGTTGTTGTTTAAACCCTAGATCAACCCTGAATGTGCAGAACTACAACGAAAGGCATTCCAACCATCACTACCCTGTCTTTTTGTTTATCTTTGGACTACACTGTCCAAAGTGTTCTTTCTTTTTGAAGATGCACTGTGTGATCTGGGTGAGACTTAAACTGCTATTACTGTTAAGTTAAGCGCCTCGTTGTAGTGGTTTTATTGCAGGTGGTGGTGGTGGTGGTGGTTAAACTGATGGTCAGGGTAGTTGTGCTGGTGGTAGTATTAGTGGTTGGAGTAGTGTTGGTGGCAGTAGTGTCAATGGTGGAGTGGTTGCGATGGTATTGAAAGTGGTTGTATTCATGTTGGTGGTAGTGGTTGTTGTGAAAGTGTAAATGGTGTTCATGGTGATGTTGATGTTAGTGTTGGTGGTAGTGTTTGCGGTCATGTTGGTGGTAGTAGTGGTGGTCGTATTGATAATGGTAGTATTGATGATTGTAATGTTGGTGGTGATAGTGATAGTGGTAGCGTTGGTGGTAGTGGTGGTGGTGGTGGTGGTGGTGGTGGTGGTAACATTGGTGGTGGTAGTGTGATGGCGTAGGTGTTGGTGGTGACAGCTATGATAGTGACAGTGTAGTTGGTAGAAGTATTGGTGCAGGTAGTGGTTCT
>NC_068986.1:89892901-89894334 GCF_001194135.2 Octopus bimaculoides | reverse complement strand
GGTGGTGGTGGTGGTGGTGGTGGTGGTGGTGGTGGTGGTGGTTGTAGTCATGGTATAGTTGGTGCTGGCTGTGTCGATGGTGGAGGTGACCACCAGTTTAGGCACCAACACCAACACCAGCACCTGCAATAAAACCATAGCAACGAGCTTCTACGTGGCCGCTTAACCTGTTAGTAATAGCAGTTAAATCTCCCCCAAATCACACAGCCCATCTTCAAAAAGAAAGGGCACTTCAGACAGTGTAGTCCAAGGTAAACAAAAAATAATGGTAGTAGTGTTCCTAGTGGTGGCGGTATCGGTGGCTGTGTTGTTATAGATGATGGGTGAGATGGGGATGGTTGTGGTTTTGGCAGTAGCTGTGGTTGTGGTTGTATCAATGGTGGAGGTGGCAGCCATGGCACTGGCGGTAGTGTTATTCCTGGTGGTGGTGGTATCGGTGGCTGTGTTATTACAAATGATGACTGAAGGGGTGATGGTTGTGGTTGTGGTGGTAGTAGAGCTGTTGCTGGTTGTTGTAGTGGTGGTGGTGGTAATAATGATACTGATATTGATAGTGATGGTGATCCTATTATTACTGGTGGCGGTGGTGTTGGTGGTAGCTGTGTTGGTTTGGTAGCGTATGTATTGGTTGTAGTAGTGGTAGTGGTGAAAATAATGGATGCGCTAATGCCGCGATTTCTGATATGAACAGTAAAATCTCATGAATAACCCACCTGCCCGTCCCTGCCAACCGCACAACGCCAAACCATTGTCAAGATTGTGACAATGGAGGCGGCTGGGTCGATTTTTGGTTTTTATAAAAGTTTTATTTTAATGAAAATTAAAACAATTCAAATTAGGTTTATTAATCACCGTCAAGATTGTCGATAGAAAGGAAGAGAAAGAGAGAAAAGGAAGACAGAAAGAGAGAGAGAGAGAGAGAGAAGGGGGCAGCGAGAGAGGAAAGGTGGGAGGTTTGGTGAGGGGGAGAAGCTCATGAGATAACTTGATATCTAATGAAATAAATCTCTCATCAAACTCCCACTTGGCTGATCGCTAGTCATATCATTATTCTCTTGATTAGAATCACTGAATGCATATCTACGCATACACGCGCGCGCGCGCACACACACATGCAATCGAACATACTTACACACACACACACACACACACACACACACACACATCTGTATATGGATGCATATGTATGCATGCATGTATGTATGTATTTATGCATGTATATATATCTGTATGTGTGTGTGTGTGTGTGTGTGCGTAAAGCACTGAAGAGGAAGAAATAACCTTTGGACAAAGGTAGTAATGCGGTTTCAATTTTCAGTTGAAACCACGTCACATTTATCCTCTCTGTGACTCAGATACGGTGAAAGGCATACGCACACACACACACACACATATATATGTATATATGTTGGCTTCGTCCTAATTATATATAT
>NC_068986.1:89889423-89892346 GCF_001194135.2 Octopus bimaculoides | reverse complement strand
GACGATACCTCTTTGAGCATGATCCTATAAATCGAGAAAAATGAAAAAAAGAGAGAGAGAGAGAACACTTTGCTCTCATGTGTCTATTCCCTGCTGAGGTTACCGTGGTCTTTTCCGTAGGCTTTTCTCTCCATGGATAAACCTAATGTTACCCCATTTTACACTATTGACATTTTCTGTGATATACGATACCTTTTTTTTTATTGCTCCTTTTGATCAGATTTTATTATTTTTATTTTACCTTTTTTATTTTTAAAGAAAAGCTCTACAGTTGTATTTGTCCCCTCTGTGTGCAGCCCTGTGTGGCTAATAAAATCTATCTATCTATCTATCTATCTATCTATCTACGTAATCACTTACCTTGAGGAATTTATTCTTTGAACCAAAACAATGCACAATCTCCTAAATTCAACCCTCTAAGTATTTCAAGTCCCAATATATTTCCCTACAACCAGAAGATAGCAGCAGTGTCTCATCCATCCATCCATCCATCCATCCATCCATACACACATCACAACAATAACTTTCTAATATAATACCTGCAATTTTAAATTAGGGCTCAAAGAAATTTATCATCTCACAGTCTTGAACAGCCCAGCCTGGGGCGGCACTCAAAGTTGACTTCACTTTTGATGTAATGAACATAGTTATCTACTCTATTGAGCTTTCTATCAGATAATGTGTACACTATATTATAAATCTTTATAAACTTCACAGCTCTTACATTACGATATGTATGTATGTATGTATGTCATTATTCAGTTTATTTCAAGATTTCTTGCCAATAGAGAAAGAACCGGTTTCTAACCTACATCTAAGGCTGCTTCACTGAAATTTCAACATCAACAAGGTATGTCTATGTGCATGTATGTATGTATGTATGTATGTATGTATGTATGTATGTATGTATGTATGTATGTATGTATGTATGTATTTGAAGATTTGTATGTTTTATGTATGTATTCTCATGCATATAGTTGCATATCTAGACATCCTCATATATATCTAAATGATAAACGCCTGGAAAGTTTTACAGATTTTTACAATTCCAGTGATGGATTGGATCTGTAGTTTTCGAATAAGCTTTCTCCTTTCTGGTTTTGGGAAGCCTAATTCCTCAAGATTGGTATGTATGTATGTATGTATGTATGTATGTATGTATGTATGTATGTATGTATGTATGTATGTATTAGTAATAAAGCAGTCAACTTAAATAGTGATATTTTGAAACAATTTAATATGCACGCTTCAGGTTTACGTTATATGTAACGAGCAATGCACCCATTACGTAAACCTTCCTCAGTTAAAGCGTTTCGATATATACATACATAAATACATACATATGTATATATATATATATATATATATATATATATATATAAAAGATAAATTCGTTCAGTTCTTTCCATTGTTATTTGAATTAACACGAAAAATATTTTTATCGTAGTATTTTGTGGTTGTTTTCTGTAGTTCATTTCTTCCACTGCAACTTTTGTTTATCGTTTTTGAAATTTAAATACATTTCATCTCTTTTCAGACATACGACGGTGGAATGCCAAGTAAAGAAAAATGAGTATTTTCGTTAACTGCCTCTGTTAGCTTTCAATCAAGGTTATAAAACCACCAATGCCGCTCAAGACATTTATGCGCCACTTTTCAAAGTTATCTCTACAGATTTTGTATAGAAATTAGAGCCAGTCTAAAAGTTACAACGCTCCGTATCCGAATACATGTATGTAAACAATGCGATGAAAGGTAGGAAATGGGTAAAGTATTTCTATCTTCGATCGCATCGTTTACATAGACATATTCATATACGAACGTGGCTTAGTGGTTAGGGGTGTTGGACTTATGATCACAAGATTGTGGTTTCGATTCCTGAACCGAGCAACGCGTTGTGTTCTTCAGCAAAACACTTCATTTCAAGTTGCTCCAGTCGTCCACTCATCTGGAAAAAATGAGTAATCCTGTGATGGACCGGCGTCCTATCCAGGTGGAGAATAAATACGCCACGGAAACCAGAGAAACCGGCCCCATGACTCTATATGACTTGGGAAGGAACTTTACATTCATATACGAAACGTCGTAACTTTCAGTGCTGGCTCTAATTTCTATAGACAATCTGTAGAGATAACTTTAAAAAGTGATTGAATCGCACTGCTAACACAGATAGGACACAATATTGATTTATAAACCTTTACTATACTTGATAGTATGGTTGCCTAATGAAATACGGTCTTCCTACCAAGAATTAATACTTAAGGTGTGTACGGAGAAAGTGTTATTACTGAAAGAACCGCATTGGATTAGTTTTTACGCTTCAAGGAGAAATTCAATTTCACAAACTCTCAGCGTTCAGACTGAGGATCGATTGAACGAATTTATACCCGAAGATCTATTTAACCAAAATTTTTTTTCAAGAACTCTGTTAGAAAATTCTTTTCTACTCTAGATACACGGTCCGAAATTTTTAGGGAGAGGGCTGGTCGATTAGACCGACCCCGGTACGAAACTGGTACTCAATTTATCGACCTCGAAAGGATGAAAGGTAAAATCGATCTCGGCGAAATTTGAACTCAGAACGTAACATCAGACGAAACACCGCTAAGCATTTTACCCGGCGTGCTAATGTTTCTTATTTTTTTTATTGCCCACAAGGAGCTAAACGTAGAGGGGACAAACAAAGACAGACAAAAGGTTTAAGTCGATTACATCGACCCCAGTGCGTAACTGGTACTTATTTAATCTACCCCGAAAGGATGAAAGGCAAAGTCGACCTCGGCGGAATTTGAACTCAGAACGTAACATCAGACGAAACACCGCTAAGCATTTTACCCGGCGTGCTAATGTTTCTTATTTTTTTTATTGCCCACAAGGAGCTAAACGTAGAGGGGACAAACAAAGACAGACAAAAGGTTTAAGT
>NC_068986.1:89884381-89886092 GCF_001194135.2 Octopus bimaculoides | reverse complement strand
AATGCTTAGGGGTATTTCATCTGCCTCTACGTTCTGAGTTCAAATTCCGCCGAGGTCGACTTTGCCTTTCATCCTTTCGGGGTCGATTAAATAAGTACCAGTTACGCACTGGGGTCGATATAATCGACTTAATCCGTTTGTCTGTCTTTGTTTGTCCCCTCTGTGTGTAGCCCCTTGTGGGTAGTAAAGAAATAACACACACACACACATACATACGACGGACTTCTTTTAGTGTCTGTCTACCAAATCCGCTCACAAAACTTTGGTCTGCCCGTAGCTATAGTAGAAGACATTTCCCCTAGGTGCCACGCAATAGGACTGAACCCAGAACCATGTGGTTGGGAAGCAAGCTTTTTATCATACAGCTACGCCTGCACAACCTTTTTTTATGAAGTGGATCGTACTATTAAAAATTTAGGCGTGTTATTCAGATAAGTCCCACGGGTCGCAGTTTGTCCAAGGCTGGCTTAGCCCCGAATCAATCTCGACTTAGCAGGGAAGTTGGTCGAACTACGAGACACGAGATACAGATCTGTTTTGCCTCTTGCAGCATGTCTCCTCCATCTTACTGAGGATGAACTGTAGTAAGAGGATAAGTGGAGGGAAGACAAAGCTCAAACTAGAGTGAAAGGAGAAGGAAGAAGGGGAGGAGATGAGAGTAAGCTATAGAAGGAGGAAGTAGTTGAAGTAGAAGTATTAGGGAGGTAGGAGGAAGAGGAAGAGAAGGAGGATAAATAAAGAACACAACAGGTTGGCGGAAAGGGGGAAAAGAGGAGGTAGGAGAAATAGGGGGAAAAAGAAAAGAGAGAGGGAGAGGGAGAGGGAAAGTGAGAAAGAGAGTAAGAGAGAGCGGGGGAGAGAGATAGAGTTAAAGAGATAGAAAGATAAATAGATAGATAGAAGGAGAGAGAGAGAGAGAGAGTTAGATAGATAGATAGATAAATAGATAGATAGAAAGAGAGAGAGAGTTAGAGAGATAGATAGATAAATAGATAGATAGAAAGAGAGAGAGAGAGAGAGAGTTAGAGAGAGAGAGAGAGAGAGTTAGAGAGAGAGAGAGAGAGAGAGTGAGAGGGGAAGTAAAGGGACAATAGACGTGAAGAGAAAGGAGAGAAAAATAAGGTGAAAAACAGACGGAGAAAAGGACTAAAGAAAAGAGGAAGAAGTGAATGGGAAGAAGAAACAGTCAATGTGATGTGGTGGTGGTGATGAAGACGAAGAAGAAATAGTAGGTGAAGAAGAGAGTAAGGAAAACAGTTGATATGGAGAGTGAGGTGGGAGAGAGAAAAGAAAGAAAGAGAGGAGACCGAACAGTAAAAGAAGAGGTAAAAAAGACTGCAGGCGTAGTAAGAGGCGAAGAGATGTTATAAAACTAAAGATGATTCAAATCACAGTAAATGGTTTAAGACAGACAAAAGTCGCCTCCCTTGATTCAGCTTTTCCACATTCTAAATTGTATTTTGCATGAAATCTAAAGCAGATAGAAATCTATCTATCTATCTATCTATCTGTCTATCTCTTTTACTTGTTTCAGTCATTTGACTGCGGCCATGCTGGAACACCACCTTTAGTCGAGCAAATCGACCCCGGGACTTATTCTTTGTAAGCCTAGTACTTATTCTATCCGTCTCTTTTGCCGAACCGCTAGGTGACGGGATCATAAACACACCAGCATCGGTTGTCTAGCAATGCTAGGGGGACAAACACACAC
>NC_068986.1:89882185-89884345 GCF_001194135.2 Octopus bimaculoides | reverse complement strand
CACACACACACACACACACACACATACATATATACGACGAGCTTCTTTCAGTTTCCGTCTACCAAATCCACTCACAAGGCTTTAATCAGCCCGAGGCTATAGTAGAAGACACTTGCCCAAGATGCCACGCAGTGGGACTGAACCCGGAACCATGTGGTTGGTAAGCAAGCTACTTACCACACAGCCATTCCTGCGCATCTATCTATCTATCTATCTATCTATCTATCTATCTATCTATCTATCTCATTTGCTTGTATGAAGATACATGTATATATTATGTATGTATACATATGTGTAAGTGTAAAGTCTACGCTCGGTGTGTGGAAAAGAGGTGTAAGGAAATAGTCGAGCTCAAGCTTGCCGAAGAACAGTCAAGGACGTTGCACAACCGACCATATATTCTCTCTACGGTAGGTGCTTGAGAATTCGTGGGAATATTATCAATATAGGCGCAGGAGTGGCTGTGTGGTAAGTAGCATGCTTACGAACCACATGGTTCTGGATTAATTCCCACTGCATGGCACTTTGGGCAGGTGTCTTTTACTATAGTCTCGGGCCGATAAAAGCCCTGTGAGTGGATTTGGTAGACGGAAAACTGAAAGAAGCCCGGCGTATATATGTATATGTATATATGTGTGTGTGTGTTATTTCTTTACTACCCACAAGGGGCTACACACAGACGGGACAAACAAGGACAGACAAACGGATTAAATCGATTATATCAACCCCAGTGCGTAACTGGTACTTATTTAATCGACCCCGAAAGGATGAAAGGCAAAGTCGACCTCGGCGGAATTTGAACTCAGAACGTAGCGGGCAGACGAAATACCGCTAAGCATTTCGCCCGGTGTGCTAACGGTTCTGCCAGCTCGCCGCCAGTGTGTGTGTATATGTTTGTGTGTCTGTGTTTGTCCCCCCAACATCGCTTGACAACCGATGCTGGTGTGTTTACGTTCCCGTAACTTAGCGGTTGGGCAAAAGAGACCGATAGAATAAGTACTAGGCTTTCAAAGAATAAGTCCTGGGGTCGATTTGCTCGACTAAAGGCGGTGCTCCAGCATGGCCACAGTCAAATGACTGAAACAAGTAAAAGAGTAAAAGAGTAAAAGAGTAAAAGAGGTATGCACTTGTTTTGTAGACCTCGAAAAGGCATATGACAGCTGAGGGTTTCGCAGGAGTTTGGGATTAATGGACAACTTCTGGTTGCCGTGGAGTCCCTATGCACATGCCAAGGTGTTTTTTTCCGGGTACATGCAGCTTCTTTTCAACGCAGATGTTTACCTTCGGCAGGGGTGTGTATTGCTACCTCTCCTTTTCGTAATTTTTATGCTGTGGCACACTGGTATACCACCCTGACCTTGCTAGGTGTTTTGCAGCGTAACTTTTAGTTATATTTTTTAGTTCAGGTGTACCGCCGAATTTTGAAAAGAATATAAGTGTACCGCAAGTGAAAAATGGTTGCAGAGCACTGCTCTAGAGTAATGTTACTTGAGAGGATGCGTTGCTTGGAGATCAGGGTATCTCGCCAGGCCGAGCCGCTACCTCTCCGCATTGAGAGTTCGCAGCTCCAGTACTACAAACATGTGGTTAGAACGTCGCAGGAGAGAGTCACGAGATGGATTCTTCAAGTTGGACCAACCGGCAGGAGACTTAGGCGTAGACCAAAAACGAGCTGGTTGAATAATATCCGTAGTCTCAGCTGTTGACGCTTGGGAAATTAACAGGAAAGTCTAATGACGGTTGCTTTCGATAGGACCCTATGAAGTGGGGTACTTGAAGACTGAACCCTTCATAATCCACTCAGGAATATTGATTGGGTGGAGAAGATGGATAAAATGGATGGATGAATGACTGAATGGATATATATATCTTCAGTGTCATTATGTATGTATGTATGTATGTATGTATGTATGTATGTATGTATGTATGTATGTATGTATGTATGTGTGTGTGTGTGTGTGTGTATACATGTGCGTGTGTGTGTATATATGTACACACACGCACACACACACACAAACAGAGGATGTTCCAAAATTAACTATTTCAATGAAATCGAACAAATAATATAAAAAAAAAACTGGCGGAATTTTGTTTATTAGTTAACTGTGATACCAAAACAAATATATTTATAATCTTGCGTCAAGACATTATTGAAAATTT
>NC_068986.1:89879528-89882023 GCF_001194135.2 Octopus bimaculoides | reverse complement strand
CAAATGCATGTATTCTAAATTATTAGTTTTCATTCATTTAGGTTTCATTTAGTGTTGATGCATTTGAAACTCTCTCTCTCTATATAAAAAATCTGAAGTATTGATGTAACAGGATGAGTCTGATTTTCAGTAGTGGGATATTTGGTCGAATGAACAGGCTGGCTTGACAAGTTGGTGAGATGAACTGGATCTTATCCCAGCTGGGTGGATAGAGTTGTCTCCCTCCTTAAAAAAAAAAAAAGCAAACTTTCGCAGTTTTTGTTTAAGGATAAATTTCATCACAATATTCGTTAGTTGAACAAACTGCATTCCATAACAAAGCAACCAGCTTTTCGATCTAACTATCTATCTATCTATCTATCTATCTATCTATCCATCTATCTATCTAATTAACTGTCTCTCTCTCCCTCTCTTTCTTCATACACCTACATACATACATGCATACAAACGTACACACACACACATACACACACACACACACACACACACACACACACACGCGCGCACACACACTGAGATCTACGAGTCTGTCCAGTTTCATCAGTTAATCTAATGGATAAATGGATGAATTAATTGACTAAATCAATAAATCAATATATAACTGAGTGTCCTGAGTGCTGTTGTACGCTGTTGAGTGATATTGTATGTTGTTGAGTGTTTGCTGTAACCAGTTGATACTGTTATACAAATTCATATTCCACATCTGGCATTTCATTTCTATCGATGCAGTTTTAAAAATACAAGAACTGTACAACATCACAGTTGTCAGTTTTAGTCAATATTATTTCTTTCAAACAAATATCTAGAATTTTCTCCTCAGATATATCCAGCAATTGAAAATGAGCCCATTGAAACGTTGCAGAAAAATACCTCCAAATCGAAGTAGCTTCTAGCTTCATTTGGGTGAATTTCCTGCTGTAGTAATTTCAGGAGAGCGAATCTCATATCCTCACTAACTTCAGTAGAGTGATTTTCCCAACACTAGTGACTCTCCAAGCTTCATTCACTTCAGATGAGGAATTTTCTATGCTCCACTAACTTCATATGAATGACTTTCCAAATTCTAGTCCCTCAAAATATTGTAACGTTAGATGAGTGAATTTCCATTTTCTTACGACTTTTTGGCCAGTGTATTTCCAATCTCTATTGATTTCTCCCAATTACAAGCGGCTCTGGTGGGAGACTTTCCAAAATCTGGTGACTTCAGAAGAGTGACTCTCGAATCTGTTGATGTATTTGGGACTCTGTCCTTATGGAAAATCTGGAGCAGACACAAACCCATGTTTATAGGGATTTGGTGGATTTATAGTAGACTTAATCCATCACCTGCCCAAATATCACCATCTAACCCACCAGACATTTTTTAATGGAGTCCATTTTGTTGTAAAGGTTCGGTCCTGGTCTCCAGTTTGAAGATACTACTCCTCTCTCTTTTCCTCCAAATAATCCTTTAAGTCTTGCAAACGGTCATGGGTACAAATTTGATCTTCCCTTTGACTGAAAAAAAAAGAGAAAGAAAAGGAGATAATCAATGTGTTGCTTATCCTCAGGTTGCTCTATACGAGCCAATCCATCCGTGAACATCACGACTTTTAAAGTTTATGTAGGTATCAAATGTGCTATCTTTATACATTATCCCGTTTTTTATATACATATCACATTCACTTTTTAGATAGTATGATATGATTCGAGGAAGATTTGGCTGTTACTTTTAGGAGGTCGCACGAACACTTAGAGGTTCCTTGAAGCTGAGATCTTATTTGCAATTGAACAAAAATGGCGCACTGAGTTAAAAGAGACCCTCCTTTTGTTTATAAACCTCCCTTGTTTATAGTAATATTGCTTTCTTATACTAGCACAAGGCCACGGATTTATGAGGGAGGGTATTCTAGATTGAACCTAAAGTTCCCTCTTTGCTCATGTTCCTTCTGCAGCTGCTTAAAAGGAACCATCGATCACATCAATCACATCAATTACAACCAAAGTGTCAGAAGGAGTATATTTTTACTGTTATTATTCAGCTTTATTTCAAGATTTCTAACCTAGATCCAAGGCTCCTTCATTGGAATTTCAACAGGGTATGTATGTATGTATGTATGTATGTATGTATGTATGTATGTATGTATGCATGTATGTCTGTATGTATGTATGTATAGTGCAGAGTTGTATGTTTTGTTTTATGTATGACTCCTCATGCATATAGTTGCATTTCTAGACATGCTCAAAAGATAAACTTCTGGAAAGTTTTATAGATTTTTACAGTTCTAGTGATTTGTAGTCTTCAGCTCAGTCTTCACCTTGCTGGTTTTGAGAAGTCTAATAATGTATATTATTTACATTTGACGGATATTTGTCCTCATCTTGTTTGTTACTAACACAACATTTCGGCTGATATACCCTTCAGCCTCCATCGTCATCGTCGTCGTCGTCGTCGTCCTCTCGAAGAATTACCAGAATTATAAATATATATATATATATATATATATATATATATA
>NC_068986.1:89875971-89879383 GCF_001194135.2 Octopus bimaculoides | reverse complement strand
TATACACACATACACACACACACACACACACACACATAAATATATATATATATATATATATATATATATATATTTATGTGTGTGTATGTGTGTGTGCGTATGTGTGTATGTGTATACACGCACACACACTCACAAACACATATATACATGAGATTATACCCATAGGTGCTCACACACATATAAAAGCATATACACATATACACAAGTACACGCATACATATATTTAAGAAATAATTTTGATGCAGATTAACACAGACCTGATGGGAGAAAGTTCTTGCGTATGTGTTTTCACTCTCTTCAGCTTTTTCAAATACATATAGTAAGAGATAATCCATATAATAGCAATTATTTTCGGTTGCACGCTGTCACTACTCCTGGTTTGCTTTCATATTGAAAATCTTCATGAATATTTCTCTTTTGCGATAATTTCTCTTCTTTTATTTTGTAAGGACTTCCGGATTTCTGTCCAAAAATATGAAACAGCCATTTAGGAACCTTTTCTAGTTTCCTTTAAAATAGAAATGCTGATAAGAATAATTCAGGATCAGGCGTAGGTTTTTATAGTAGGATTCCCATAGAAAATGTTGCAAAAGTGGGTGCCACTATTGTAACCACTACAGTCCCTTTTATTTGAAGGTACATTAGTTATAAAAAAAAACAAAAGCAAACAAAAAAACCAACAAACAAAAAATAAACAAAACACTCGTAATCCCAGTATAAACTCTGGGAAACTATCCTGAATAATAAATGAGTGTTTGTCACTTGAAAATTCGACCGTCCCATTCCTAATTCACTGGGTGGGGATATCTGTGTAGGTGTTGGCCACGTCGAAGCTAACCATTTACTCTTTTTGAAATGTGATTCAAAAAGTCACGTCATCTCTAATGAAATTCAGAACCAAGTTGCAGAATAGTTTTAATATACTGTCCAGTAAATTATTTAATTATTGGGTGTTTGATGTTGGTCTTGGACGTAATTTTAAATCAGACGGTTTGAGAATCTTTCAGCTGTTGTGGATTTCTTTAAATTTATAAATTTTTGGTATCTCATAAAAGTTGCTTTTTTTAAGCGACTTTTACAGGCTGCAAAAAAACAAAAAAACAAAAAACAAAAAACCCCCAAAAAGCAAAACCCTTAAAATTAGTTATGTAATTTAATTCATTTTCTGTTAAATCGTTTTTGAATTTGTCTGGTAATTTTCCAATTTTCCCCTTGTTTATTTCTATAGTCACTGAAGAAGCTGACAAAGTCGAAGCCATTGTAATAATGGGAAAAAACAAACCATTATAGGAAAATGGTCTTAGAACAATTAAATGACCAACATTTTAACGAAATAACTGGAAATCAATGTCGGTTATGATCCAGCATGCCCGAAGTCTAATGATTGAAATCTGTAAAAGAATAATATTATGTAAAAATTATATCTAACATAGCATGGTGCATCATCAAGTTTCGAAGTTTGCGTCAGGAAACGACGCCATTAACCAAATGCTTATTTCAAGATAAAATATCTTTAAAGTGATTTATGTCATGTATATCTAGCCACACTTTGTTGATCAGATCATCCTCAGCATATGACTGGTATAATTCATTATATTTTAATCCGAATGAAGAAGATCAGGGCAGTGTCCGTTGCCATTTTAGACTCCTTTCATGAAGGTGACGTTGGTAAATTTGCGTTGACGAAACTTCTGCAGGTCTGTAGGGACCTTCTGTCTGTAGGGACCTTCTGTCTGTAGGGACCTTCTGTCTGTAGGGACCTTCAAGTGTGGAATGCAGTTCTGGGGCAAGTTAGGAAAACATATTTAGTATAGGGATTTGATTGGCGAGACACAGTAAGAATAAGAAAAGGAATCGGGTGAGCTTGGATTGGTGGAGTGGTTACACAGCCAGGAAACATTGAATAAGAAATAGAAGATCATACATATTAGTCGTTGTAGTGTGTCGGTGATTGAAATGATGCCAATCAATTGTATAGAGAAAAAAACAAACAAAAAAAAAACGTTTTTTGTGTGTTTCGCAGCAGTTCCACTATCGATATATGACCAATTTCTTTAAAACCAGGAACGATGAAAATAAAGTAAAAAAGAATCAGTAACAAACTCAAGGGAAAGAAGGCCGAAAGTAAATACTGTATAGAATTTAGTCCTACCGCTCTATTGCTCCGACGTCTAAGAGCGTCTCTAAATAAACAGAATAATGCTTATTTAAATTTGAAACTTTAACCTCCTGGGCTGCCGTGTGGATATTTAGCATTGAATAAAAGCTGTCAGCGTTTCGAGTGAATCAAAGTATTTAAAACCTACATTAATTAGTAAAATAAAGTAACAACTACAGCAACAACAACAAATGGTAAACATTTTTTATTAAATATAAGAATACTTGGTGATGGTAGTGGTTGAGGGTCTGCATGGCTGACATAAAAAAAAAGAATAAAAGATAGAATTATAAAAAGAACCCAGAACATACATCAAACTAAAACAGAAAATATACAACAGAGACTTAGGAAGAGAAACTCATTCAAAATGGTGTTTTTTTTCTTTCTTTTCTTTTTGCCGTTAGTTTGTTTGTATGTTTGAAGCAGACGACTTTTATGTGTGATTTGATGATGGTGAATTTAGATGAACAAGCTTAAATTCAAATTAACATGCTCTGAAAATGTTAAGTAGGAATTAAACCTCATACAAAGAGAATGAAACAGTTTAGAAAAAAAAGTGGGGGATGGGGGTTGAATTCTAAAGAACGGAGAAAAGAAAAGAAACCAACGAAATCCTATACATCCGCACACACACGAATACAAAATTAAAAAATAAAATTGAATAAGACAAAGAAATAAAATGCAAGGATGAATAAAAATATAACAAAAATATTTTAAAGAAGCAAAAATTAAGATCGAAATGAAGTAGAAGGAAAATGAAATAAAACCAAGATGGAATAACTGTGGTGGAATTAAGTTAAATTTGAATAAAATAGGACAGCAAAATATGGAGAAATCTTGGAAACGTGACTGGCGACAGACAGGAAGTATCAATTGAATGTAATTTAGTTGTAATCAAGGTAGTGCTTTAGAAATACTAGTCCAATTCTATTCTGCTTTGTCTTGGGGAAAAAAAGACATATCACCGAAGCTCTGATTCTATGCGATAAGGTGCAGATGCTTAACGGAAAAATAGTGTACAGGCTCGTAAACCTTGCAAGGTGATATCTAACAGGGAACATGTGTGTATATGTGTGTATGAGCATGCGTGCGAGCGTGCGAGCGTGCGAGCTGGTGTGTGTGTGTGTGTGTGTGTGTGTGTGTGTGTGGGTGTGTGTGTGTATGTGTGTATAAGTGTGTGTGTGTGGGATATCTTTCCATCTCTTTCTCTTCCTTACAATACATACATACATACATACATACATACATACATAC
>NC_068986.1:89872101-89875781 GCF_001194135.2 Octopus bimaculoides | reverse complement strand
ATATATATATATACGCACAAGCACTGTCCATGTCTCAACGCTCTATCTTGATGTAGTTATTACTATTGTTTTTATTACTACAGTTTTACTATTATTATTATTATTATTATTAATATTATTATTATTATTAGCCTTGTTAAAAATCTCGGTAAACGATGACTGATTTATATCCAAATGGTTAAAGCAGAATTAAAATAGTATTTAAAAAGAAATTTAATGCCTCACTGAAACAACGCGAGTTAGACTTGACAGCGGGTTGTATGAGGAGCTATTCATTATGGCTATCACCACGAGTGTAAAACTATCTTTTTCGGTGTGGTGGGGACCCGATATGCCAGTGAAGATTTAATTAAATTAACTTCCTTTATCCTTATCATCCACACACACACACACACACTATCTCTCCCCTCTCTTTCTCACCTATTCCATCTCCCACATCTTTTAATGGTTTTCTTTAATAAGAGAGAACAACTTCATTACTGTAATGTAGTGGTAGCTAAATACAGATTAATCCTTATTTTTTTTTTAGTAGATCACTAAAAGAGAAACCTATAGGCATGTATAAGTCTCCTAAAGTGTAGCCCAACAATTTTCATTAGTCTTAACGACTCCCAACCCCTCCCCTCAAAAGAAATTTAAAAAAACAGCAAAAACTGAAATCCAAGAGTTGAATGTTTGTGATTTTCTTTCATTTTAGATTTCATTCTTAGCAAGTTAGTTAATTGGCAGATTCGTTAGAACCGTTGGTTAAAATGCCTCACAGTATCTCTTCCAATACTGAGTTCAAACCTTGCTGAGGCCAATTTTCTTTGGAGGTCAATAAAAATAAGTGCGTAGGCGTGGTTGTGTGGTAAGAAGCTTGCCACAGGTAAGGGCAGCGAGTTGGCAGAAATGTTAGCACACCGAGCGAAATGCTTAGCAGTATTTCGTCTGTCTTTACGTTCTGAGTTCAAATTCCGCTAAGGTCGACTTTGCCTTTCATCCTTTCTGGGTCGATAAATTAAGTACCAGTTACGCACTGGGGATCAATATAATCGACTTAATCCCTTTGTCTGTCCTTGTTTGTCCCCTCTATATTTAGCCCCTTGTGGGCAATAAAGAAATAAGAAACGTTAGCACACCGAGTGAAATGCTTAGCAGTATTTTGTCTGCCGTTACGTTCTGAGTTCAAATTCCGCCGAGGTCGACTTTGCCTTTCATCCTTTCGGGGTCGATAAATTAAGTAGCAGTTATGCACTGGGGATCGATGTAATCGGCTTTATCTCTTTGTTTGTCCTTGTTTGTCCCCTCTATGTTTAACCCCTTGTGGGCAATAAAGAAATAAGAAGCTTGCTTCCCAATCACATGGTTCCGGCTTCAGTCCCACAGCGTGACACCTTGGACAAGTGTCTTCTACTATTGTCTCGGGTCGAACCAAAGCCTTGTGAGTGGATTTGGTAGACGGAAACTGAAAGAATCCCGTCGTACACACACACATACGAGGTCTGAATGAAAAGTAACAGGACTGGGTGTGCTGTGTGAGCTATGCGCGAAAGATAAGCGGATTGTGTTATCATCTAACATGATATATTGGGAGTATATAATTGTAATCTTAGCTTTCTGCAACCATTGCGTATTTTTTCACATGTTTTTGTACACACCTCCTCTTTTTCAGGTCACTCTGTTATGAGCAATGAGGAACGAACGATGAACAACCTTCGACAAATAAACCTGAAATTTTTGCTCTGGTTTGGAAAAACTCCGTTTTTATAGAAAGTATATCTTCGTTTGTGTTACACACTTGCTTTCCATTTTTCTAAGACTCCACGATTTGATTTAAAAGAGATTTGGTTGTTATCTCTGGCAGACCGAGTGACTGCGTAGAAGTTTCGTTGGACGACATTATTTCTAATATTGTATACTTTCCTGAGTTCAAATTTCATTCTTTCGGGGTCGATAAATTAAGTACCAGATGCATACTGGGGACGATCTAATCGACTGGCCCCCTCCTCCACAAATTTCGGGCCGTGTACCTAGAGTAGAAAAGAATATTGTATACTTTCCTAGCTGCAATTTTACTTCCCCTACTACGCACAATTACACTTGGGCAAGGTATGAACACCAGTTCTCTTTCTAGCGAGTCGACAAGGGAGCCTTTGCACGGTCATCCAATCTGTTAGAAATAATAGCGAAATTTCTCTGAAATCACAAGGCACTTCATTTCACATTGCCTTAACCCACTCATTTATAATGAGTACTGCCCAAGGGCTGATGCAGACTTCTCTCTCCTTCCAGCTGTCACAATCTTGGGAAGGTGTCTATGTCTTCTCGCACTACACAGCCCTTCAACAATTTGCGAAGGCATATTACCAAAACCTACTCGCTTACGAGTGACAGCTGGCGGTACACAAAATCTTCTAGAATTCACTATACTATTAAGTTTTATGTTAGTTACTTCAAAACAAGTAACCAGTCTGGTCAACCACATCATACATAATGAATATCTTTAGAAAATAGGTATATATTTTTGGGATTACTCCATGTTGCTCAAGTTACTCATAAACAGCAGTAAAACCAGTCAGTTTGGCCACAACATACATCACGAATATGTATAGAAAATAGACATATTTTTGGGATTGCTACATAATATTGTTCAAGTAGATTGAAAAGAAAAGTAAAGTACACCATAGATTATATCAGCATGGAGAAATGTAGCTGTTACTTGTTCAACCACAAATAATTTTCCACGTTGAAGGACAGCTCCGGAATAAGAAAGACAAAAACCAATCATAAAACTAAACAAAAACCAATAGCAAGCTTGCTATTTATCTGCATCATGAAGACTTTAAAGGGCGCCGTGTGAAGACCCCCCCCTCTTCTTCTTCTCTTCTCTTTTCTTCTAGCTCTCTGTGTCTGTTTCTCTTTTCTCTCTCTATGTATCTGTCTATCTATCGCTCTGTCTTTTATATAGAAGCTGAAAAGTCAATAATACCCTCTAGAAAATTACATTAGGAAGCGCTTGAAAGCAAGCAAATAGAAACGGAATGGAACGAAATCGAATCGAATCGAACAAGTGTAAGTATAAGAAAGAAGAGCAAAGAAAATGATGGGTGGTAATTTGGTGTATGGCTGGCGCCAACTGGAAACATTCTCGAACAATGAGAGGAATCGACTGATGTAATATGACAGGTTGACCATTATAATCTGGACATTGACATTTCGATACTGGATCTAATGTGAAATAAAATCATTAAGGGATGGAACAGAATGAAAAATGGTGGTAGTGGTGGTGATGTTGTTGTTGTTGTTGGTGGTGGTGATGGTGATGGTGATGGTGATGATTATGAGTGAGGAGATGGTGATAATGGTGACGCTGTTGATGCTGCTACTACTGATAGTGGCAGTGGTAGTGGTGATGGTAGTGATGATAATGATGATGATGATGATGAAGGTAGTGGATGAGGTGGTGGCATTGATAATGGAAAAGGTGGTAGTGGCGATAGCGGTGGTGGTGGTAGTGGAACAGTTGCTGCTGCTATTGATGGCTACGACGATGACAGTGTTGTTACTGTTGTTGATGATGATGATGGTGATGATGGTGATGATGGTGATGATGATGATGATGATGATGATGATGATGACGATGATGATGATGACAATGATGATGATGATGATGACGATGATGATGATGATGTTGATGA
>NC_068986.1:89871823-89872091 GCF_001194135.2 Octopus bimaculoides | reverse complement strand
ATGATGATGGTGATGATGATGATGATGGTGATGATGATGATGATGATGGTGATGATGATGATGATGATGATGACGATGATGATGACGTCGACGACGATGATGATGATGGTGATGGAAAGATGATAATGGTAGTGGTGTGATGGTCATGGCGGTAGTAAAGCTGTTATTGATGGTGTTGGTGGTTGTGGTGGTGGTGGTGTTGGTGGTGTTGGTGTTGGTGTTGGTGGTTGTGGTGTTGGTGTTGGTGTTGGTGGTGTTGGTGGTTGTG
>NC_068986.1:89869573-89869757 GCF_001194135.2 Octopus bimaculoides | reverse complement strand
GTGGTGTTGGTGGTTGTGGTGTTGGTGGTTGTGGTGTTGGTGGTTGTGGTGTTGGTGTTGGTGGTGGTTGAGGTGTTGGTGGTGGTGGTGTTGGTGTTGGTGGT
Organism: Octopus bimaculoides; assembly: GCF_001194135.2. Classification (NCBI taxonomy): domain Eukaryota; kingdom Metazoa; phylum Mollusca; class Cephalopoda; order Octopoda; family Octopodidae; genus Octopus; species Octopus bimaculoides. The sequence goes on along the minus strand of NC_068986.1, from coordinate 89,869,653 downwards.
GTTGGTGGTTGTGGTGTTGGTGGTTGTGGTGTTGGTGGTTGTGGTGTTGGTGGTTGTGGTGTTGGTGTTGGTGGTGGTTG
>NC_068986.1:89867481-89869563 GCF_001194135.2 Octopus bimaculoides | reverse complement strand
TGGTGTTGGTGGTTGTGGTGTTGGTGGTGGTGGTGTTGTTGGTGGTGGTGTTGGTGGTTGTAGTGTTGGTGTTGGTGGTGTTGGTGGTTGTGGTGTTGGTGGTTGTCGTGTTGGTGGTTGTGGTGTTGGTGGTTGTGGTGCTGGTGGTGGTGGTGTTGGTGTTTGTGATCGTAGCAGTTTTGATCTGGGTAGTGATGTTTGTGATGCTGGTGTTGGCGATAGTCGTGATAGCTATGACAGTAGGAGTAGTGGTGGATATGACGATAGTGGTGGTGGTGATGATAATGGTAATTGCGATGGTGCTTCTAGTTGAAACAATGCCGGTGGTTGTATTGGCAGTGGTGTATTGGTAGGGAGAGTTTTGATGCTATTGGTTGTCGTAATTGTAATGGTTATCGTGGTTGTGGTACTTCTTATATGGGTGATGGTAGCCGTAACGCTGATTGTAACGTTATTACTCATGATGGTGGAGGCGCAATGGCCCAGTGGTTAGGGCAGCGGACTCGCGGTCATAGGATCGTGGTTTCGATTCCCAGACCGGGCGTTGTGAGTGTTTATTGGGCGAAAACACAAAGTTCCGCAAGGCTCCGGCAGGGGATGCTGACGAACCCTGCTGTACTCTTTCACCACAACTTTCTCTCACTCTTACTTCCTCTTTTCTGTTGTGCCTGTATTTCAAAGGGCCAGCCTTGTCACACTGCGTCACGCTGAATATCCCCGAGAACTACGTTAAGGGTACACGTGTCTGTGGAGTGCTCAGCCACTTTCACGTTAATTTCACGAGCAGGCTGTTCCGTTGATCGGATCAACTGGAACCCTCGACGTCGAGTGCCAACAACAATCCACACATCATGTATTCTATACTCTTTCTAGGAATAATTATTCAACTGGAACCCTCGTCGTCGTAACCGACGGAGTGCCAACCAACCAACCAACCAACTCATGATGGTTGTGATGATGGAGCCAGATCTATTCTAGACCCTCTCTGCGAGGTATCGCAAGGAGTGGAGGTTCTGCTGCGAATGGTACAACGTCATTCTCGTTTGCGATACTTCTACGAACCTCTTCTAAACGTCAATGACTAATTACTTTTGTACTCTATTATTCTTTACGGCTGCCTCTTTACTTTGACAAGTCAGAAACTTGTGATCCATGTAGTCATTGATCACAAACTGTGGACATGCATGCTAACCCTATATGTTAACCCTAATGAAAATTCTATCTCGCTGTGATTAGACCAAGTTCACGTTGGTTCATTCGGGAAACCAAGGCGAAACATTCAGACAGTCGAAAGAGCCTGAGAAGATTTGAGTGGATTTTTACTCACTTCTATCGGCTACACTTATACAATCCCACTAATACTAATGAGCGAGACGTTCCTAAGACTTTCCTTTAGATGTCTAAAGAAATCTGGCCTGTCCGCTTCAGTTGGAGCGCAACGGTCACTAATTTCATGACCCCACTATCGTCTTAACAACTGCTCAAGTTCAGGACTACCTACTTACTATCCAGGTCTAGGGAAAACTGTTTTTTACCTCTAGGCTCATGCCTGATCTGGAAAACACTGCTAGGCTACAAGATCCCGGTCAACCGAAGGAGATGTAGACCTTGTAGTGTTTCAGAGAGTGGTCGAGCGGTTTAATATCGGAAATCTTTCATTGATGGCGGTGATATCAAGGAGCAGTGAGCTGAGGTCGCTAAGTAGGTGTCTGTGTTTTTTTTTTTGGACCTTCGTAAGGACTCTCAAAAAAATCTTTTGTCCATATATTTTTAAAATTTGCGTCTATAACAGTTTTACTTTACTAATGCTTTGCTCTTTCAGCAAGACAAATATTCTTACCACACAATCTCACTTTTGGTAACGTTTTCATTTGATACTCACTTACATAGTTTTAAATACCTTTTCGAATTCTTTCAGTAATTTCCTTTTTGTAGCGCATCTCTCACACGAATAATTTCGGATTTTGAAAGGTTCTTGATTTTAGAACTTCACATGAAGAATTATCAATTGTATGTATGTATGAATATATGCATGCATTTATATATATATATATATCTCAGTGTTTGAATGTTTCATTTATA
>NC_068986.1:89866276-89867104 GCF_001194135.2 Octopus bimaculoides | reverse complement strand
ATATATATATCCAGTCTGCTTTTTGTATAGTTGTTAATTAACTAGTATACTGCATAATATTACTAGTTATGCACTACAGAACAAATATAGGAAGAACAAGAATAAACACATGTTTATATTAAAGTTCCTTTCCGTAACTTGATACTATCAAGAGTTCCCTGGAGATCCGAGGTGGTTAAGCATCTACGTATAAGCATTTCGAACGTCTAAACGCGGTTAGTAACTTTAATATAAACTTGTATGTATTGGGTTGACTTGGAAGTTCATGTCGATTTATAGTAGCTTACCTTTCGACCTATTTGCCATGAAACAACCTCAGTTCTGGGAAGAGGGTATTTTTAAGTTAAAGGAAAGATGGAGATGCATTATGCAACCAAATGGTTCATATTTGGTTGATTAAAAATGTAATGGCAAGTATTTAATGACCCTTTTCTTTCCTTTAAAAATCGGCACGAACTTTTCGGACAACCCTATATATATATAATGTTAAAATGTATGTATAATGTTAAAATAAGATTATTTTAAAGCAAGATAAAGAATAAGAACGGAACGTTATTTAATAGTGTGACACTTTGCAGGAGGTGAAATCAAATTTATTGTGAAGAATAAGTTGAGTAGAATATTTTGCCTTACGGCTTGTTCAGCCAGTTACAGAAGTTGAGAGGCAAAACTTGCAGTCCCAGTCAATTTGATCTTCACAATTATGTATGTGTGTATGTATGCATGTATGTATGTATGTATGTATGTATGTATGTATGTATGTATGTATGTATGTATGTATGTATGTACGTATGTATGTGTATATATACATACACACACACACACACA
>NC_068986.1:89864833-89865705 GCF_001194135.2 Octopus bimaculoides | reverse complement strand
AATTATAATATAGGGCATCTAAGAGATACCGCCACGCTGAAAAATAGCAGTCAAATCTTGACTCTAAACCACAATAAATGTTCATATAGCACAAAGAGAGAAGACGAAGACAAAATAAACTAATAAAAATAACTGGATAATTCCAGATCCCGGATTTCTGGCTTTGCATAATAAATGCTTTGCATTCATCGGTGGAATATACTCAGAAAAGCACATAAATACAAATATATATATATAAACATACAGTATACTTACAAATACGAACGTATACATACACATATATGCCCGTATGTACACGACCAGTTTAAATTGCCCCGCCTAAAAACTCCTCGTGCGATATGGTCAGCGATATCACCGCAGTAAATACACTGACAAAATCAGCTAATCCCCTTCTCTTAAAACTGCAACCCTTTCACTTAAATTAGAAACCGTTATGTTGTTTAATACAGGTCTCCTCTAAGGTATGTATTGAGTTCTTTTTTGTGCTTGTGCTTTTCCATTTCATCACCGATAAATATTTCAGTATACACATACCCACCACACATGTATGTATGTATGTATGTATGTATGTATGTATGTATGTATGTATGTATGTATGTATGTATGTATGTATGTATGTATGTATGTATGCATGTATATAGGGAGAATTCACACAAAAAAAAACAACAGACGAAGACAGGCGGTGCTGAAAACAAATAGATGTATTAGTATAACGCTCGGGAATTGAGAAAGTCTTTAACGTTTCGAGCCTACGCTCTTCTACAGAAAGGAACACGGAAAGAAACAAGGAGAGAAAAAAATGTGTAGTGGTCAGTGATCTAATATATATATATATATATATACATATATATATATATATATATATATATATA
>NC_068986.1:89861632-89864489 GCF_001194135.2 Octopus bimaculoides | reverse complement strand
TTTGACTGCGGCCTTGCTGGAGCACCACCTTTTAGTCGAGCAAATCGACCCCAGGACTTATTCTTTGTAAGCCTAGTACTTATTCTATCGGTCTCTTTTGCCGAACCACTAAGTTACGGGGTCGTAAACACACCAGCATCGGTTGTCAAGCGATGTTGGGGGCGGGGGACAAACACAGACACACAAACATATACACACACATACAAACATATGTATACATATATACGACTGTTTTCTTTCAGTTTCCGTCTACCAAATCCACTCACAAGGCTTTGCTCGGCCCGAGGCTATAGTAGAAGACACTTGCCCAAGGTGCCACGCAGTGGGCCTGAACCCGGAACCATGTGGTTGGTAAGCAAGCTACTTACCGCACAGCCACAAACACTTAAATACATTGTTGCTAAACAAAATGAGAAAGAAGGACAGGGGAAAGAGCAAGTAGTAATACAGTTATCCCTGTATTTATGATAGTCGTTAGAAGTATTTCTATCTGTTACAATTTAAAAAAGAAATGATGTGTTAACTCATTAACGAGGTAACTCTCATTAATTTCATTTATATTTTAGCGTGAGGCAGGCTGGCATTCTTTAGTGTGAAAATCTCTGGACTAGTTTATAAGTACTGTGCTTAAATATTGCGTTGTATCTAGTTAACAGATAAATACTGCAATGTATCTAGTTCACTAAATATAAAGTCATATCTAGTTAATATATAAATACTGTGTTGTATCTAGTTAATATCTAAATACTGTCATATTTTGTTATCATCTAAATACTGTATTGTAATCTAGTTAACTGTTTAATACTGTATTGTAATCTAGCGTACAGCTAATGCTGTATTCACTTTAGTTAGCATCTTATGTTTCTATTTTATTTAGTAACCAAAGATTGTGTTCAATCTAGCTATAATATAAATTACTATTTAATTATTCATTTATTTTTCTATTTGTAATCTATTTATTTGAAAATACGTTGTGTGAAACTGTCTATTTTCTTTATATTATGGTAAATCTTTCTAGCATTCCCTTTCGTATTACTCTCACGATAACGAGGTAATTACATGCAGAGAATAGTCTAGTGAAATGGACCCTGGCACTTGCTGCATGTGCTGCCGGTGCAGTAGCCGTAACACTCTCTGTATTAATGTCTGCTGACGCTGTTGCTGTTGTTTATACTGCTACTGTTGCTGTTGATGCAGACACAAGCATGTTTTCTGGCACTCTTTCCAAACAATGTCGACATAACGATATACGCTTTCATTAAGCGTGTGTCAAGAGAGGAAAAAAGAAAAAAGAAAAAACTATGGCAAGTATGAAAAACCATTGAAAAGTTGTTCTCCCACGAGGAAAACAAGGTTTCTTGATCAGCGTAAATAAAACCCAACATCTAATCAGACTGTGGATATTTGATGCACAACTGTAATGTTCATTTGTAGTTTGCCACTAAATTACTCCACTCACATCACTGTAAACTAGTTTTTGCAATGCATGCTCCATTCGGAAAAGTTTCAAATTTGGTATTTATTAATCTTTTATCAGAATTTGCGTTGTTTCTTTTCTGAATAGCTTATACGTCGGTCTCAAGAGAGATGAAATGGCATCAATCTTGGGTCTTTTCTCATGATGAACTTTGAACAGATGCCATGCAGAGAATTGTATATCTATTCTGAATAGTTTTCAGTCAGCCAGCTTTCATGACTGATAAATAAAAAGCTAATTTTGGGTATTAATCCGCTCTTTGGATATTGGGAAAGCATGCTTTCTCTACACGGTACATTGTTTGTATGGAGTTTGCATGTGATCATTGCTAAAGGTAATTTTATTGAGCTAACAAAATGGAGTAAATAGCTAACCCTCTGTATGTTCAATGAAAACACAGTAGCTATGTCTTGGCTGATTTCTGTTTGTATGACTTTATCGAAATCTAATATCGCAGCAAAACTTTCGTGGATAAGACACTGTTTTCAAATGAAAAATCAATGAATTGGACTGTAGATTCTTATCAACTTTTGGCATGTTTTTCTATAAAATAAAACATACCACATAAAGTAGTAATAACAACAATGATAATAATAATATCAATAATAACAATATAAATTATATCAATAGTGTACAAATACATGAATAAATAAAAGGAAGCAGTCATGACTCCCCCCTAAACATTATTTGCGTACCCAGGAATATGTAAATGGATCTGCAAAAAGATATGACACATATTTCAGTACACACCTCGCTCATTTATTGGTTTTTCCAAATTATTTATCTTATTGTTTTGTTGATGCTAAGAACTCCTGCCCATTGCCCCACTATATCTATCTATCTATCTATCTATCTATCTATCTATCTATCTATCTATCTATCTATCTATCTATCTATCTATCTATCTATCTATCTATTTAAGAATACACATAAACGCATGCATATATGTCTACAATTATATTTATATATGCGTTTATATAGATCTGTGTACCCATATTTATCTATTTATTCTTATGTATAAACACACATACATGCATGTATATACGCACACACATATATACGTAAATACACAGACACATACATGTATACATATATATATATATATATATATATGTGTGTGTGTGTAAGTATATATATATATATAGATACATAGAAACATATATATTTATAAATATAATACATATAAATATATCTTTGTACGTATGTGTATATAAATATATATATATATCTTTGTACGTATGTATATATATATATATATACATATATATTTGTGCATGTATATATATATATGTATTTATGTATCTATATATATATTTGGATATGTATATATATATATATATATATATATATATATATATATATATATATATATATATATAT
>NC_068986.1:89860393-89861017 GCF_001194135.2 Octopus bimaculoides | reverse complement strand
AAATATATATATATATATATATATATATATATATATTTGTGTGTGTGTAAGCATGTATGCATATATATGCATATAAGCTTGGATGTATGAATGTATGTATGCACGTGTATGTATAAAAGTATGTATATATGTATGTATTCAGTTTTAAATTTGAAAGCCAGATATATTTAGATAACATTGATGAAAATAAATGATAATAATAATGATTTGGTGTTGGTAGGTGACTAATTGAATAATGTAGTGTTGTGATATTGGATAATAGCATAGGCATACATACATACATACATACATACGTATATACATACATGTATATATACATGTTTGTATAACTATATGTATATATATGGACATGTATATCTATGTACATATATATGTGTGTGTGAGTGTGTGTATTTACACGCGCACACACATGTATATATAGATACATATACACAGTAATTTTGATAACTCGTAGTTCTAATTTTTTATGAGAACAATATATATGTATGTATGCATGTATGTATGTATGTATATATATATATGTATATATATGTATGTATGCATGTATGTATATATATAAAACATCTCTCTCTTTCTCTCTTTCTCTCTGTCTATATATATATATATATATATATATATATATAT
>NC_068986.1:89855784-89857307 GCF_001194135.2 Octopus bimaculoides | reverse complement strand
TATATATATACATTTCCTTCTCTTTAAATCACCAATCTCTCCATGACACCTAACTATACAATAATACAACTACATATATATATTTATATGTATGTATATTTGTGTGCATATATATATATATATATACACATGAATATTATCTATATATACATATATATACATATGAATATTATATATTATTGTATATATTATATATATTATATTATTGTATATAATTCGTTTATGAGTTAGCACCTGGCGTACTAACTAGTTTCACTGTGTGAGTGTGTGTGTGTGTGTCTGTATGTGTAAACCTTGCATGAATACACACGTATAAACATATAAATCTATCTATCTATCTACCTATCTATCTATCTATCTATCTATTTGTCTATGAATTTTATTTACTGATAAATGCATAAATTTTTAGTTTTTGTCCGTCATCTGACACATATGTATGCTCACATACACACTCACACACACGCGCACATACATACAGACACAGGTATACACATGCATAAATTGCACATTGAAAAGAATCAGAGAATGCCAGAGGGTGAGAGAGAGAGAGGCAAAAAGAGAGAAGGAGTGGGAAAGAAAGAAAGAGAATGAAAGAAAAAGAGAAGGGTAACTGGGAAACCTGGATTCATCTTCATTAATACATTTTCTGTTAAATTAAAATTGGAACATAAAAGCGTGGAGGTGGGGTGAGTATTGATAGCTGTACTATAACTGAACTGCTAGTGATAATGAGGGCGGTGGTGAAGGTAGAAATTATGGTGGTGGGGAGCATATACTGATAAAAGTGTGGTGTTGGTGGCGGAAGATAGATGGGCGGTGGTGGTTAGAGAGGTGACAAAGGTATGGTGGTTGTACTGGCAGTAACAGAGATATAGTGGCGAAGATGGTAGAAGTATGATGATAGTGATGGTGGTGACAGTAATGATGATAATGGTAGGGGTCGGGGTCAGATGCAACCTAAACAAGGCGTGGAGGCCAGTTGGTAATATATAATGGAAGCTATACAGGTGTTCGTTTTTCTGACTTTTCAGGGATAGCCTCGTCTTAGTCCATTTCAAGTTGTGTCTGGCTACTCTGATAGTAATCTAGTCTCAGTTACTTAAGGTCGAGACTGAAATAAACGGAACCATAAACCTCTTAACTGGACCGACGCATCACTAACAGACGCTGACCTCCTTGGACTTTTCTCATCAGGCGCCGAACTGCAGACTCACCGTCCTTGTCGAATGTCCAGGTATGCGCTTGTTACTACTTGGTATTCTTTTAGTATGATCAGCCAGAATGGTCACCCAGTATACTCTCTTTTACTTGTTTCAGTCTTTTGACTGTGGTCATGCTGGAGCACCATCTTTAGTCGAGCAAATCGACCCCAGGACTTATTCTTTAGAAGCCTAGTACTTATTCTATCGGTCTCTTTTGCCGAACCGCTAAGTTACAGGGACATAAACACACCAGCATCGGTTGTCAAGCGATGTTGGAAGGACAAACACAGACACACAAACACACACACACACACACACACA
>NC_068986.1:89851312-89855648 GCF_001194135.2 Octopus bimaculoides | reverse complement strand
TATATATATATACGACGGGCTTCTTTCAGTTTCCGTCTACCAAATCCACTCACAAGGCTTTGGTCGGCCCGAGGCTATAGTAGAAAGCACTTGCCCAAGATGCCACGCAGTGGGACTGAACTCGGGACCATGTGGTTGGTAAGCAAGCTACTTACCACACAGCCACTCCTACGCCTTTGGTTACCTATGCTTCGAGATTCTGGAATAAATAAAGCAGACCGCACCATCTGGGATATTAGCCTTTAATTGCAGGTCTTGTTTTTGCTGCTGCTTACGTACAGGTATTCTTCTCTTGAGACATTGACACATTAGACAGTTGCTCCGAGGCTCCACGGATCTGGGAGCCCTATGACAATCTAGTTAAGCAGTGGTTTTGTATGCAGGGGCCCCAGTACATTGCTTTGTTCTGGGGTTTATAATATTGTATAGACGTCCCTGAATATAAAACTATCGGCCTACTATTCAGGTCCAAGAAAATCGTCCTTATCTCGAAATCCAGAGCCTTGCGAAAATACCCGGCCACCTCACCTGATCCGCGCCTATAGAACGAAACTCTCTTATTCAGGGAAAAGTAGCTCGAGTGTATGTACATCTGAAACTTTGGTCTCACATCTATACCGAAAGACCTGTGATCATTCCTTTAGTGCTTTTGCTTCCGAACAGACATCAGTCCATGATTTTTACACAACCTATATTAAGAGGCAAAGAGCTGGGTAATCTGGTTTCAGATGCTTTCAAAGGCCCTCTCATCCAGCATATATTTGTGTCCTCATTATTTAAAAGGTCCCACGGTCTTTTGGAATATTTTTCGTTAGTCTCTGTTAATCCCTTCTGTGGTACTCTCCAGAAGTCAAATAGCGGCGGTTTTGTGAAATGGCGTTCGTCTTCGCTCCCTCTCCATGCGTATGTATTTTATTTTTTACACGGCAAATAAGTAAAATAGCTTGCTGAAAAGTTTTATTTTTGTTGTCCATCAACTCACTGATTTCCTTTGGAATTGTGGTTCTGAAGAGTTGGTCTGTGTTGTTTCTGTTGTCGTTTTTGCATTGATTGTTTTATAAACAATATGAACATGAGCATCCGCCTCACTACCAAAAAGGAGAGACAAAAATGAAAACATAAAACAACTAAAAAAAAACAACGAAAATTCTGTAAACGAATATAGGAACAGAAGCATAGATATAAATGAATATAACTGCATCTGTCGACCTCTCTAACTTTCTCGTTTTCTCATAGTTTCTCACTAATACATCTCATCTTCTCCCTTCTCATATCGTCGCTTTCCCTCATAGTCCATTAAAAACAATACAACTATTCAATAATATAAGCTTACAGGAATATAACCATACAGTAATATAATCATATTAAGAAGCAATATAGGATTGCAATATCTTAACCCAACTGTAAAATAAACATAATGCAGTAGAACAATCTTAGACTTGGCCTGAGTCATACTTCCTCCAGTACAGTTGGGCAGCAAGAAGTCTCCAATAATCCCAGTTTTGAGCATAGTCGCTTGCATCTTCCCAGATGATGCAGAGTTGTTTCAGATCTTCGCAAATGGTGCTTCATGTCTTCTTAGGTTTTTCTCTCTTTCTTCGTTCCTCTGGTGATACCCTTTGTATAGTTGTCTTGGATATTCGTTGTTCTGGCAGTTGGAAAATGTAATTTGCAAGTCTCACTTTTTTTCCGCCACAATCATCTGCAGGCTGCGCAGTATTACCAAAGAGTATACTTAAAACGTAGCATCGCATTCCCCTAAAAAAAAGGATGTAAAAATTCGCCTCGCAAAACATGCTATGTTCTTGTTAACCTCAGAATCATCTGCGAGTTTCCTGCTACCTGATGATCTCAAGAGAATCTTATTTCGTGATGTGTAACCAGTGTTTTTCTTTAAAAGTCTTTTGCTTGGACATTCACAAAACATCTGGAAACATGTTACATATGTTACGGACCAATGAGAATACATTGTGCAAAAGGCATTCTATCAAGCACCGACTGTATGACAGTGTTCTTGTAATCATTGATGCCATCAGAAAAAGATGCATGCGTTTTTCAGGATTCTTGTTGGAAAGCTAAGCAAGAACTCGTTAGTGACATATACCTACCTATGTCTACTCCGTCAGGGAAAAAGAAAAAATTCTCAACCAGCTCTGCATGGATACGAGGTATGCTACCCTGTTAACTTCCTGAATGCTGTGTGGGACTGTGATGGGTGGCTTGATCGATTTGCTCTACTTGACGATTGGTCAATATGACTATAGGGTAATATAACCATATAATATTACTATACAGTAATATAAAGAAATGTATGTCACTATATTGCAAATGACCATACATTGTTATAAATACCATAAAATATAAAAATAAAGTAATGAAACCATGCAGTAATGTAACTATATAATAATATAACCATACTGTAATATAGCCATACAGGGTAAAGGGCAAAGACCCCCTTCGGTTATGAATGACCGTGGGGTTGCACCTAGAAGGCTTCCCTCCAGAGCACAGGTCCAGGTAAGGTTGTTTATGGAAGACCAGCAGTCGCCCATACACACCAGCCTCCTGTCTCCACGCTACCGATTTTATCTCAGAGAAAGGCAAAGGCTGATACAGCTTGGCACCGGTGACGTCGCGACTTATTTCTATAGGTGAGTGAACTGGGGCAACGTGAAATAAAGTGTCTTGCTTAAGAGCACAACACGCAACCCGGTCAGAGAATCGAACTTACTACCTCTTGATTGTGAGCCCGAGGTTATAACCACTAAGCCATGCGCTTTCACTAACCATACAATAACTATACAAAAATATAGCTATAAACAACAATATTATGCTACTGTAGTATATCAAAACAATAATATAAACATGCTGTACAACAACAGAATAATATTATTATTTGTTGGCACTCCGTCGCTTACGACGTCGAGGGTTCCAGTTGATCCGATCAACGGAACAGCCTGCTCGTAAAATTAACGTGCAAGTGGCTGAGCACTCCACAGACACGTGTACCCTTAACGTAGTTCTCGGGGATATTCAGTGTGACACAGTGTGACAAGGCTGACCCTTTGAATTACAGGCACAACAGAAATAGAGTTGTGGTGGAAGAGTACAGCAAAGTTCGCCACCATCCCCTGGCGGAGCTTCATGAAGCTTTAGGTGTTTTCGCTCAATAAACACTCACAATGCCCGGTCTGGGAATCGAAACCGCGATCTTATGACCGCGAATCCGCTGCCCTAACCACTGGGTCATTGCGCCTCCACTACACAATAATATAACTATATAATAAATATAACCGTATTGTAATATAAGCCATACATTAATATAACCATGCAATGATATAAACAAAATGATGAGAAGGAACAGACGGCGCTTCATTTCACGTTACTCCAGTCTACTCAACTGTAAATGGGTAACCCTGCGATGGATTGGCGCTCCGTCCAGCGGAAGTGTTGTGATCTTGGAAATTTGTGCGCAATGGAAACCAAATAACTGGCCCTATGAGTCATAGAACTCGAGACATTATAATATCCAGGTGTTGATGATGTTATATAGCCATATTGTAAACACAACGATACAATAACATATGTACACGGTAATAAAACCATAGTGTAATATAAACACATTAATATATCCCATACAATATTTATATGCATCGGGCCTTGTGCCTAGAGTAGAAAAGAATATTTATGGGCATAAACATATAATATACAGTAATAGAGAGAACAACATTACAAACATATAATAATTTAAGCATAAAATAATAGGTATCAATGAATATAAATGCCTCTCTCTCACTCTCTTTTCCTTTGTTTTCCGTCTCTCTCACTCTCTCGCTCTCTCTCGTTCTCGCTTTCTTTCTCTCTTTCCATCTCTGTTTTTCTCTCCCTTTCTCTTAAATTTCTCCTAATAAATTTCTCCTATTTCTCTCTTTTTTCTCTCTCTGTGTGCTTCCCTTTATCTATTTCTGTCTCCCCTTTTCTGTCTCTTTCTCTCTTTCTCTTTCTCTTCCTCGCTCTCTCCTTTAACTCTACTTCTCTCTCTTTCTCTTTTTCCCCTCTCTCCTTTCAGTCTCCCTCTTCCTTTCTCTGTCTCTCTTTCTTTCTCTCTCTTTTCCTTTCTGTCGTCTATCTGTCTCTCCTTTTTTTCTTTTCTCTTTCTCACATTATTCTTCTTTCCCAAACACCATACTCTAACTCTTTCTTTCCCCATGAAAAAATAATACATAACAGACCAGCCAACAACCCACCCAACTAGCCAACCAGCCAACCAGCCAAACAGTCCCAAAAACAAACAAACAAAACAAACTCCAACATAAAGTAATACAAGAACAAGTAA
>NC_068986.1:89849012-89850817 GCF_001194135.2 Octopus bimaculoides | reverse complement strand
AAACATGGTATCCAGCCGTGTTATATTTTATGTGTGTTTGACATAGTGTCTCACTCGGAGCCCGACTCAAAATTAATGGATGGCATATAAGAAAGAAAGAAAAGAACGCCAAGAAAAGAAAAGAAAAGAAGGAAAGACAGAAAGAAAGGAAAGAAAGCATTAAAAATTATCTGATTACAATTGATTGGTTTATATTATCCTCGGTATTGACGTCCTTTTGCAGGAGAGAATGGGCAGAGAATGTGTGTGGTGGTGGTACATGTGGAGTGGGGGATCATGGTGACGATGGTGGTGTGTTTGTGGCGGTGGCGGTGGCAGCGGTTTTACGTGAGACAATAGAGAAGTGTTATTGATAATGATAATGACAATAATGATGGTGATAATAATTATGAATTATTATTATTATTGTTATTGTTGTTGTTGTTGTTGTTGTTGTTGTTATTAATATAATGATTATGCTGATAGAATAAGGTCACTAGTTATTTCTTCTATGTTTGCTGTAAGGGCCAACAGAGATACATAAAAGATTGGATAGGCGAGTAAAAGATCTGCCTCCTTTGTAATCTTACATTCGCATACACGTATACATATACATATACACATCGTATACACATCATATACACGTACACACGTATACATGCAATTACATATGTGTGTGAATATGCAAACATATATATGTAAATATATATATGTTTGAGTGTGTGTGTGTATGCATATATACATACATATATGGCGTTATTATTTTTCTGTAATAATGCCCTTTATATAAATATATGTACATACATACATACATACATATATATATATATATATATATATATATATATATATCCGTATATGTGTATGCATATATATGAATATATATATGCCTATATATGTATATATATGTATGCATATATATGTATGTATGTTTGTATGTATGTATGTGTATATATATATATATGTTTATACATTAGAAATATGTACATATATGTTTGTATATGCATATATAATATATGTGCGTGTGTGTGTATGTATATGTATATATATGTATAGGTTCATATATGTATATATATGAATAGGTTTATGTATGTATATATGTATATATATAGGTGTGTGTGTATGTGTATATATATGTATGTGTATATATATGCGTGTGTATATGTGTGCGTGTGTTTGTCTGTGTGTGTGTTTGTGTATGTGTGTGTGTGTGTGTTTGTGTGTGTGTGTGTGTACGAGGCGAAGAAAACCATCACTCAGAATTTATTATAATAGTGTGGTGTGACTTATGCAAAAAAAAACAAAAGAAAAAACCCCCAAAGAAATACCAAAATGGAAGGAAATAAAAACAGTGACTAAAATACAATAGTGGAAACATAATAATAATAATAATAATAATAATAATAATAATAATAATAATAATAATAATGATAATAATAACAATAATGATAATAATAGTAACAGGAACGAGAACCCTATGTACATTCAACGGAACAATAACAGTAACTACCACTAATATAACTACTCTCTGTACAAGTAGTAACAGTAGTAGACAAAAAATAAAAATAAACAAGAACAACAACGATGATTATGATGTTGATGATGATGATGATGATGATAATGATGATGACAGTTAATGAAAACAAATGGTATAAAACATAAACGCACTGACATATAAAAAAAAGTTTATAAATACGTGCATGCATCATACATATATACATACACACACACACACATATTTTTATACACACACACATTTATATACTTATATATATATATGTATAGATATATATGTATATATATATTTGTATATATATATATATATA
>NC_068986.1:89841014-89843406 GCF_001194135.2 Octopus bimaculoides | reverse complement strand
TGTGTGTGTGTGTGTGTGTGTGTGTGTGTGTGTGTGTGTGTGTGTGTGTGTGTGTGTGTGTGTGTGTGTGTGTGTATAAACGCACATACTATGTATGGATTTCCGTCGGTTTCGACAGTGAGGATTCATTTGTTCCATCAAGTTAATTACTTGCTCTTTAATTTGCTTGCAAGTAACATTGCGTTTCCTTCACATATAATTTTCAGACATAATCATAGTGATTATATGTGCTAAGGCTGTATCTTTGAATTACAGGTACAGTCCATTCGATGAGTTTCTATGCAGTTCTCGTCTACCTATTTTCCCTCATAGAGTATGGATCGAACTGAAACGATAGAAAATGAATGACATTTACTTAAGATGTCTTGCTGTAGAGTCGAACCTGGACATTCGTGACTGAAAAACGAACGTAGTTGAAGCAATTGATGTTCTTGATATGCAACTACTTTCTTTATATTCTGACATTGAATTGGGCACCAATTTTTGTCTTACAACAGCCCAGTGTGGTTAAAGGCATGCCTGTCTATCTGAAGGAGAATGAATGAATGTTTTTACCAGAAATGTATGTGATACAAGCGTGACCAAAACAGGAAAAGAAAAGCCACCACCACCAACAAAAGAACAAACAAACAAAAAACAAAAACCCTAAAGTATGATGAGCTTCACGAGGTTTGAAACGCTCAAACTAGACTGTATATCACGACGGAGCATCATAACTCTACATAATAAGTCGAGTGCCCTATGCAAGGTAAAGCAATGTAGGACATGTCTGTCCAGATTGTTGTTGGCACTCCGTCGCTTACGACGTCGAGTGTTCCAGTTGATCCGATCAACGGAACAGCCTGCTCGTGAAATTAACGTGCAAGTGGCTGAGCACTCCACAGACACGTGTACCCTTAACGTAGTTCTCGAGGATATTCAGCGTGACACAATGTGACAAGGCTGGCCCTTTGAAATACAGGCACAACAGAAACAGGAAGTAAGAGTGAGAGAAAGTTGTGGTGAAAGAGTACAGCAGGGTTCGCTACCATCCCCTGCCGGAGCCTCGTGGAGCTTTAGGTGTTTTCGCTCAATAAACACTCACAACGCCCGGTTTGGGAATCGAAACCGCGATCCTATGACCGCGAGACCGCTGCCCCAACCACTGGACCATTGCGCCTCCACGTCTGTCCAGAACGCCTTCACCAAATAGAAAAATAAACAAGAAAAAAGAAAAGAAAAAAGGTGAATCGTCAAGGATAAGAAAGAGGACCTCTATACTCTTAAAAATTATTCTGTCCTTGCTTACCAAAGCATCGCTCGGAAGGAGGTCGAGGAATTATCGAAATAACTTGAAATAAAAATAAGTAGGATGCAGAGTACGAAAGTAGAAACAGTTATAAATCGATTACAAGTTTAATAAAGAACTTTAAGACAAAATCATACCAGTGTATGCAACTCTACAAACATTCCTCCCTACAAAATAGATCTTCTCGACACAGTTCGTGTCCAACTCATCACATTTAACTTCACAATTCACACAGCGGCATACTTAGCCCAATCGTAATTAAATAAAATAATAGAATTCACATAACAAATATTGTACAGAATCCTCACCCTACATTATAACATGACCGACACATCACATCCTCTACACAGGTAACCCGACCCACTCGTCTCTCCATCTCCCGCCATCCTTGTTGCATCTAACATCCCTTTCCCCGCACTAACCACTATGTCCAAGCTTTCATTCTTAGTGCATCATCGCTCTACCCTTGCTCATGTCTTCCCTGCAGGTGTTGACCTACAACAGCTTAAACGAAGCATGAACAACATCAAGCTCCCCAGTCTCGGAGGACCTGAAAAAGTCATAGGTACTGCTTTACCCCCTCCTCTAGACTCAGCAAAACAGAAAAAGAAAAGCCACCACCACCAACAACAAAAACATTCACCATGTCGCACAAAACACAATTCACGCGTTATATACGAAACACCGCCATCACCCAGCACTATAACACAACCCATACATTCATGTACAGAACACAATCATCACCCTGCACAATCCTCACAGTGGAGGCGTAATAGCCCAGTGGTTAGGGCAGCGGACTCACGGTCATAGGATCGCGGTTTCGATTCCCAGACCGGGCGTTGTGAGTGTTTATTGAGCGAAAACACCTAAAGCTCCACGGGGATCCGGCAGGGGATGGTGGCGAACCCTGCTGTACTCTTTCACCACAACTTTCTTTCACTCTTACTTCCTGTTTCTGTTGTGCCTGTAATTCAAAGGGTCAGCCTTGTCACACTGTGTCACGCTGAATATCCCCGAGAACTACGTTAAGGGTACACGTGTCTGTGGAGTGCTCAGCCACTTGCACGTTAATTTCACGAGCAGGCTGTTCCGTTGATCGGATCA
>NC_068986.1:89837646-89840014 GCF_001194135.2 Octopus bimaculoides | reverse complement strand
TCCTCCTCCTCCTCCTCCTCCTCTTCTTCTTCTTCTTATGACGATGATGATGATGATGATGATAATGATGATGCTGATGATGATGTTGATGACGACTTGGTGGTGGTGGCTGGGATGATGATGATGATGATAATAGACATGACAATGTAGTGAGGACGACGACGACGACGACGATAATTGTGATCATAACTTACGATCCTGTTGATGATGCTGATGATGATGATGCAGATGATGTTGATGCCTAACTCCAGACCAGACCTGTTCAAGTAAGCCTATGGCGAAAGACATACCAGCCGTAACCATCCCATCTTGTAACACATAGTTTCTGACTACATAATCCAATATGGACTCCCATTTTCTTACCGGCGGCTGAATGTAATTTCAGAGAGATTAATTACTATTTCCAGCTAATGAAGCGACCACATTGAAACTTTCCCCCGCTGGCGCTTGTTTAGAAGTCAACTTGTTGGTGATGATAATTATGATGATGGTGATGATGATGACTACGACGATGATGACAATGATGCCGATGGTGGTGATGATGGTGATGGTGGGTGGCGATGTTGACGATGGTGTTGTTCATGATGATGATGATGATGATGATGATGATGATGATGATGCTAAAGATATCACCGCCGCCGACAAGACGATGCCGCTGCTGGTACTACTACTACTACTACTACTACTACTACTACTACTACTACTACTACTACTACTACTACTACTGCTGCTGCTGCTGCTGCTACTGCTGCTGCTACAGTTATTACTGTTGCTGCTGCTGCTTCCACTACTACTACTACTACTACTACTACTACTACTACTACTACTACTACTACTACTACTGTTGCTGTTGCTGTTGCTGCTACTGATGATGGTATATCCATTGAAACGAGGCTGATCGAAATACAGTTTCTGTCAACTCAGATTGACCAAAGATCCAAAGATGACGGTGGCAGTGGAGGTGGCATAGGCGGGGGTGGTGGTGCTATTGGTTGTGATGTTAGCGGACAGTGTGGTGATGGTAGTGGTAGTGGTAGTGGTGGTGGTGGTGTTGGTGGACAAGAATTAACTTGGTGGTGTTAGAACTAATACTCATTTGCTCTTTTACTCTTTTCCTTGTTTCAGTCATTTGACTGTGGCCATGCTGGAGCACCGCCTTTAGTCGAGCAAATCGACCCCAGGACTTATTCTTTGTAAGCCTAGTACTTATTCTATCGGTCTCTTTTTGCCGAACCGCTAAGTAACTGCGACGTAAACACACCAGCATCGGTTGTCAAGCGATGTTGGGGGGACAAACACAGACACACAGGCATATGCTCACACATACATATACATATATACATATATACGACGGGCTTCTTTCAGTTTCCGTCTACCAAATCCACTCACAAGGGATTGGTCGGCCCGAGGTTATAGTAGAAGACACTTGCCCAAGATGCCACGCAGTGGGACCGAACCCAGAACCATGTGGTTCGTAAGCAAGCTACTCACCACAGAGCCACTCCTACGTCTAATGGTGGATGGTAAGAACAAAGATGGTGGCGTCATTGGGTTTGGCGGTAATGAAGATGGGTTCGGTGGGAATACTGGTGGATGGTGGTGTAGGTGATGGCAGTGGTGGTCGTAGTGGTAGTGGTGGTGGTGGAGATGGGATTGGGTTGGTGGTGATACTGGTATTTGTGGTGGTGACGGTGGTGGTATTGGTGATAGTGAGGGTAGTGGTGGTGGTATATGGTGGTGGGACACACAATAGCTGTATCAGTGTTTGAACTCTTGGTCCCGCGAGGAGGAGGGTAAAATCTAAGAAGTTGACTGTCTTGAACCTTAAATCCATTCCACCGTAATGGCTCATGCGTTGCTAATTATCCCTGAAATTGTCTACTCACTTCCATGACACCGTTTAGCTTCAAAATAGGTGGTAGTAGCTGGGTGGTGGCGGTTAAAACACTCGTAGTAATGGTAATAGTGAGAGTAGTGGTAGGAGTAAAAGTAGCGATAGTGGTGATCAAGGTGGCGATAGTGAAAGTAGTGATGGTGGTAGCGGTAATGGTAGTTTGGTGGTGATTGAAGTGGTAAAGGTAGAAGTCATGTGGTCATGATGGTGGTTGTCGCAGAAATAGTAGTGGAGGAAGTAGTTGTTGTGGTGGCGATGTTGGCGGTGATAATGGTGGTGATAGTGGTGGTGATGGTAATGGTGGTGCTAATGGTGGTGGTGGTGGAGGTTATGGTGGTGATGATGGTGTTGGTGATGGTGGTGGTAGTGTCAGTGGATTTGGTGGTGGTGGTGGTGGTGGTAGTGGTGGAGGTTATGGTGGTGATGATGGTGGTGGTGATGGTGGTGGTAGTGCCAGTGGATTTGGTGGTGGTG
>NC_068986.1:89831379-89833212 GCF_001194135.2 Octopus bimaculoides | reverse complement strand
ATATATATACATGCAAGCATACGCGCAAATATCTATCTATCTATCTATCTATCTATCTATCTATCTATCTATCTATCTATCTATCTATCTATCTGCCATTATGAATTCATACTCACATACAGATATACAATAGTTTACAAATGAAAGAAAAACACTCAACTCGACTCGTTTTGTAGAATTTATCTCTAATTGTATAAACAGTTCGATACAGAATTGCATTACTTCAAGTTTCATAGGAGTGCGAAAACCATTCCGGAACCGTCGCTCGATGCTTTTGAGAAACAAGACTTTCACTGCTTCTATGTAAAGCTGATAGTCATTGGATAGTGGTGGTAGGATGATCTAAACTAACTGTACTCTGAACTAATTAGCTGGTTCATTAATTAATTAATTCATACCACATGATGGAGTTCTTCATTGACGACTGGTATTGGTTGTTAGTAGAAGGTATTTGCATTTTCTCATGTAATTTGCATATATATTCTTATACACACACGCATTCGCCTTCACACACCCACCCGCGCGTACCCCCACAATGGTCACACATTCACACACACGGACACACACATACGCACACACATATACACAAATACATGTATGCATACACACACATAGACACATATAATCAAAATAAAATTAAGATGCGAGAACATTTAATAAAAAAGGGCAACTAAACATGAAAAACCTGTCATCAGCTATGAAGTCTAGAATCAGTGTAGTTTCGGCACGTTTAGAATCCGAAGTGTTTAATCCCACTGAACTACTCCTCTGCCCGTGCCTACAGTGATTGCAAATATCAGTGAGGTGGTGGACATTACAAAGAAAAAGTCTTAGAACATTGAAGAAATCAACAAATGAGTGAGATGAAAATTACAGACAGACACAAGTAATAATTTAACGAATATGATTATAGTCTTTTAACTGGGCACGGAAAGTAGAAAGTACCAGTGAAAAAGAAACGAGAATAAAACATTCGTCACTATACAAAAATAAAGGAAAGAATTTAAGAACGAATGACCTACGTTCGGTATATGAAAGACAGAATGAAGGAATGTTGGAATTGGCTAGGGAGCAGAAGCAGCGGCAAAGCACAAGAAACAAGTTGAAAAGAAGAAACGTAAGAAAGGGACAGAAAGAAAGAGTGACAGTGAGAACAAGCGAGTTAGACAAAAAGAGAGAAAAGGTTAGCGAGATACATATATACGTACATAATACAATAAAATGGATCTGCTGTTATCCGAAGTTATCCAGAAGGGTAGTCCTAGAGTGTCTAAGTTGGCAATACCAGGGGGTTATTCGGTATGGACACAAATGGGTCTCACTGCGTCTTCGCTGAGGAGACCATTTAGATATATAGTATGGGCAGCAAATAATAACACACTAGAAGGTTTTGTTTGACGTTATATGAATGCGACAAAGAACTGTTTTGAGTTCGACTTACTTGTCTTTCATTGGAGAGAGAGAAAGAGAGAGAGAGAGTGAGAGAGAGAGAGAGAGAGAGAGAGAGAGAGAGAGAGTTAATCCACGCATGAATAAAAACACACCACCTCGATAACGCATATAGATTTGTTTCTATTCATTTTCTTTTTCTTTCTCTTTGTCACTTATTTTCCTTTCGATTAAGGATAAATGCGAAACACCAAGCAGTTCTTCCCTTCATTCATTCAACGTCAAACTTATACGGCACTTTATCGACATGTCCGTTGTTTGCGTTGTTATGCTTTAGAATACACACACACACATACACGCACACACACACACACACACACACACAGACACACACACACACACACACACACATACAAACACACACACACACACAGACACACAGAC
>NC_068986.1:89826016-89831079 GCF_001194135.2 Octopus bimaculoides | reverse complement strand
CGAGCTGGCAGAAACGTTAACACGCCGGGCGAAATGCTTAGCGGTATTTCGTCTGCCGCTACATTCAGAGTTCAAATTCCGCCGAGGTCCACTTTGCCTTTCATCCTTTCGGGGTCGATTAAATAAGTACCAGTTACGCACTGGGGTCGATATAATCGACTTAATCCGTTTGTCTGTCCTTGTTTGTCCCCTCTGTGTGTAGCCCCTTGTGGGTAGTAAAGAAATAACACACAAACACACACAAGAGCAAAGAAAACAGAAAAAAAAACATGTAGTAATAGGGGTCTTTTAGTGAGAGTTGTAGTTAGTAGTCTTGTTGGATGTAGTTGTAATAATATTGTAGTTATAATTAGTAGCAGTCAGTTGTAATAATTGCTGTAGAAGTGTAATAATAATTATAGTTGCAGTTATAGTATTAGGTGGTGTTGTGGTAGTGATAGCATTATTATTATTATTATTATTATTATTATTATTGTTTGTTATTATTATTATTATTATTATTATTATTATTATTATTATTATTATTATTATTATTATTATTATTATCATTATTATTATTATTATTATTATTATTAATAAGACGGCGAGCTGGGAGAATCGTTAGCACACCGGGCGAAATGCTTTGCGGCATTTCGTCCGAGGTCGACTTTGCCTTTCATCCTTTTGGAGTCAATAAATTAAGTACCAGTTAAACACTTGTGTCGATGTGATCGACTAGTCCCCTCTCCCCCAAAATTTCAGGCCCTATAGTAGAAAGGATAATAATAATAATAATAATAATAATGATAATAATAATAATAATAATAATAATAATTATTATTATTAATTCCACCGAGGTCGACTTTGTCTTTCATCCTTTCGGAGTCGATAAATTAAGAATGAGTCAAGTCCTGGGGTCAATGTAATCGACTATCTCCCTCCTCACAAATTCCAGGTCTTGTGCCTATAGTAGAAAGGATTATTATTATTATTATTAGCAGTAATGGTAGTGGTAGTAGTAGTAGTAGCAGCAGTAGTAGTAGTAAAGGAAGAAAAGGGAAGCAAAAAAAAAAAACGATGTGGAAATAGACGAAGTATAACCAACCTCTACAAAAAAAAAATATCAAGCAAAACAAATGGAAATAGAGAAAATAAATAAAAACGAATATGAGAAAGAAAAAGAAAGGGATTGAGAGATTGAGAGAGAGAGAGAAGGAGAAAGAGAGATAGAGAGTACGATAGAGAAGAAAGTACGAAATCATAAATGAACGAAATGAAAAAAAGGAAGAAAAAAGGCCGAGGGTGTGATTATGAGAAGGTTGACTGGACGTATTGTCGGTTATTAAGATTAATGACAAAACCGAAGGCTACTGGCATCTGATGACATGTTTGTTATAGACGCTTATCGAATATGGCTGGTCGCCATTTTTTTCTGCACTCGTCATCTCTGTATTTCGCCTCTTCTTCTCCTCTAATCCTAACAGCAACACCACCGACATTAACAACAACAGCAGCAACAACAACAACAACAACAACAACAACAGCAGCAGCAGCAGCAGCAGCAACAACAACAACAACAAACAACAAACAATAACAATTTCTTGCTGGCACATATGCAGTCCTTGCTCCAAACATGGCCACCGGCAATGCTTTTTCGCTCTCTTGCATGCAAACACAAAACAAGCCGAATGAGGCAAGAGATGGTGAGCATTCTGAAGGGCGTAGGTGTGGCTGGTGGTGGCAGTGGTGGTGCTTGTTTTGCGAAGCTTGGGAGGTGATGAGTAGTAGTAGTAGTAATAGTAGTGTGTGTATAGGAGGAGGAGGAGGAAAGTGTTTAAATATTGGTTGTTGTTCTTGTAACAACGCTGACCCTTTTGTGTTGATTGAGACTGGCCCCATACGATCTATAGCCCTCCCCTATCTGGTTCATCTGGTTTGCTTTAAATACATGCAAATATACACACATGCATACACATATGCAAGCATACATGCACACACACACAAACGCACGCATATATATATATATATATATATATATACGCACATACATTTATGCATACATGCAGATTACATATATGATGTATGCATGTGAGTGCGTGAGTGTATTTGCACGTGGCTACAACATATGCAAATTGATACATACATATATATATATATCTATATACAAAAAGGCACATAACTCTTATATAAACTCTGATTAAAAGATATACTAAATACACATGAATACACACCTTCACGCACACACACACACGTATACATATATAAATAAGCAAGTGTACACATATGAAAGATGAGACAAATAAATACATTCGTACAATTATACATACGCATATGACTATATTCCGCCTGTCTGATCAGATAAATATATGTTCTTCCATACTTAAGTTGTGAGAAGGCTATTGTCGGAATATCTGGGGCATCCAATTTCTGATATATTCTCTTCTGTTTTGTTAACGCAATCCGATAGAATGTAAAGTAATACATCTTCGTTTTGAGGGTGACAGAATTAAATGTAAATATTAATGATTTAAAGTAAGTGCTTACATCCATAACCATTCGGCTACCATACTATCTGCCGTAACATGTGGTTTTTAGCAGTGAGGTGCACAACATCAATCTTGTGATCACAGCAAACAATCACGATTGAATAAATGATCGACCATAGAAAGGAATTATCTACTGCAAGCAGATACGACTGACAAGAATTATATAATATAATATATTTATTACATCGTTGTATAATTCTTTAATTAATTAATCAGTCCAGCTTACAAACGCTTGCGCTGCCTTATATATACGAACTTTAGGTTAGATGAAATATGTTTATGACATATTTTAAATTCTAATAGCAAATTCACAGCAGTTATCGTGGAGAAAAAAAATTCTCATATGGTAAAGCACCATATCTGCCCAGTGCTACCCTCAAGCGGATTCCCAGAAGCGCGTTTCTGGCTCTTTAGCCTTCCTCAGTTGGAAATACTAAAGAGAGGGATGGTGTTTGTTCACCTTTTACCACAAAAGAGAACTTTTTTCCTTCACAGTAACTGCAGTGAATTTGCCTTTAGAAGTTAAAATATGTCACAAACATATTTTAAGTAGTCTAAAGTTCGTTTATTCTTCATCCCTGTTTGTGTACCAAGTCATCGGAAATGAGACAAATTCAAGATGGCTTCTAGATGTTAGGCCTCTATTGGTCAACTCTTGTCTCATTTCGTATTACTTGATCTCTAAATGCCTGACGAGCTAGGTTCGTTCTACAAGCCTACAAAACTTTATGGTGCCGAATGCATAAATACACACACACACACGCACGCACGTACACAGAAACGCTGAAAAGATTTTTTAAAATATGTTACGGACATGTCTGCGTTCAAGTGTAAATTTTTTTTATTAATGATTATTAATTTTTAAAAATTAGTTTTCTATATTTAGTCTGGTCCAAGATATTTCTCTCTCTCATCTCTCTATTTTTATGTGCGTGTGTGATGTATGCCTATTAATAAATAACCGTATATATATGCACATATATATGTGTTTATGTATGTATATATATGTGTGTATGTGTGTGTATATATATGTGTATGTATATATATATATATATACATATACATACATACATACATACATATATATGAATGATTATATTTCTATATGTGTGTATGCTTCTAAAAGGTAAGGACAATATTGGTATAACTGTCTTTCACTCGTCACACATTTCTACAGAGATCAAAGTTGAAAATAATCCACATTTTATAGAAAGATAGAATGTTATTCGAATTAAAATTAAAATATCCATAATTGTGATTGATTTGATCTTTAATTGGTTTTGGTGTTTTATCTTTGCATTTGATCTGCAATAATTAATTTCACGCATATGGTAATTTTGGAGTTTTCTCATTCATTATTTTTGGATATAAAAAAAAGAAATTATAATAATTTTTTTCAAAAGTGCAAGTTTTCTTGATTTTGATTTTACAAATATCGTAGAGAAATTAAAAATTTCTGGAACATAAATAGATAAATACATTAGCAAAATAAATAAAAATTCGAAATTGCATGACCTCTGTCGAGCTTATGACCAGCGAACTATTTTCCAACAAGAGCTGGAAAAATATGGAAATATATTTTTATAAATATTACACATACATACATACATACATACATACATACATACATACATACATACATACATACATACACACACAGATAAATAGATACATACTTACATTAGACCTGACAATGATTTGGGATAGAGAAGAGAAACTGTGTACAGTTGTGGGAATCAACTGCCCAGCGGATGTTAATATAAAGCTGATTCGAAGACTACAAATCCACGCCATCACTGGAACTGTAAAAATCTGCAAAACTTTCCGGAAGTTTATCATTTAAGTATATATAAGCATGTCTAGATACGGAAGTATATGCATGAGAAGACATACGTAAAACAAAACATACAAATCTGCGCATATACATACATACAAAAATACTCTGTCGATGTCGTTGAAGTTCCATTGAAAGAGTCTTGGGTTAGAAGGTGGCTCTTTCTCTATTGGCAATAAATCTTGAAATAAAACTGAATAATGACATACATACATACATGCATGCATACATACATACATACATATATACATAGATACACTCATATATACAGAAGCCCAATGTGTATCTGGTGCTCTCGCTAGCCACTGCTGGGACTAATTTTCAAATTTCTCTGATATTTATTGTTTTTAACACAGTGAGTCCATGAAGGATGTTATCTCAGGACAAATACTGAAGTAAATGGCCTATCGACAGTGTACATGCATCATGTATGCTGATGGCTACACACAAACACACGCGCGCGCACACACAGAAATATATGTATATCAAAGCTAATAGTTTCATAATATTCAAATTTACTGTAATACCACTGACTCACTCTGGGCTGTGCATAAGATATATATTGTTTACTAAAGGCACAGTCGTCTACAGTACAACCGTGTAAACTAAGCTATCTAACACAGTGGCAGCTTATTTGCCCCTCTCTCTCTTTCTCTTTCTCTCTCTTTTCCTCCCTCTCTCTCTCTCTCTCTCTCTCTCTCTCT
>NC_068986.1:89821689-89826006 GCF_001194135.2 Octopus bimaculoides | reverse complement strand
ATATATATATATATATATATATATATATATATAGCAGTTGCCATGTTGTCGATTAGGGAAGGAGACGGGTACGTCTTCTCTAACGAACAGTCTACGTATGACAACGGCTTTCTGCTGCTAATGTGTACGTGTATGTGCATGTATGTGCCCACGCGCGTGTCTGTGTGTATCAGATGAACGAGTCGATAGTCGGAGCTTGAAGTCTGTGTCAACTCGATTTCCAGGATATATTTCACTCTATTCTTAGCATAGATTCACCCTCATTAGTAAATATTCCGTTGTTATTCCTAAACTTGCTTTAAAATAATAGCCTTATTTTAACATATACGCACGCATACATACATGATGGTTCTCCACTCGTGACCAAGTAAAACCATTACTAACCACAGCCTACGTTAAATGTCAGCAATGGCCGTGCTAAATTTTAGGTTCAATAAGGCTTGCACAAAATCTAAGAGATCCTCTTCACCCTATTGACATAATCCAGAAACAAACTGAGGCATGATATTTAGAGCCAATATGTCACGCAGTCTCAAGAATTTTAGAGCGTTATGACCTCAAGCGCAAGAAAATGATCCCCAAAATGGTCAATGTCATTCACTGCATATCCAGTTTTATGTCACTGTGACTGTCTCCTAGAGACATGCTGTAACAAAAGCTGATGGGTGCCTCACTTCCAGTGGTCTCGAACGGGGACACCAACCTAGAATTCCTGAATGCCGTTGCTATTGATAGATGTTGAATCTACATTGGGTTCATCCATCCTATTGACAAGTCTTGTTTTTTTTGTACTTCTAGGTTTCTAGCAACCCTTTCACCAGGCTAGCTGATTGGAGGTGCCGGCTTAGTCGCCGACGGTCCGACCGTGCAACTGGATTCTATGTTAGCAGTAGCACTCATGAGACTTCAAAAGTGACCTCACAAGTGACCTGACATACATGTATACGTACGTACATGTATGCATGCGTATGTACATATATACATACGTACGCACATACATACATGCATACGCACGTGCATACGTACGTATATACATGCAAGCATACATACATACATACAAACATAAATACATACGAGAGAAAAGGTATCAATACATTACTCACAGTTTATTATCTTTCTTTTTATTGAAAGGAGAAAAATTTGTGCACTGTTACTCTAAGTTTCGTGTTTCCACTGATCAAGCAAGATTAACATATTTAATTATTCAATATTTATTTTAGCAACAACAACAACAAAATCAAGATCAACAACAACAACAACAACAACAACAACAACAACAACAACAACAACAACAACAGGAACAGCATCGCTAGAATTAGCAGCAGGATCTTCAGATCACTCAGGTATGTCATGCAATAAGAGCTACAAAGAGGAATAATGGAGAATGTTCTGGTAAGAAGGGAGAGAAAAGAAAGAAAAATGGCAAGACAATTTTAGTCTCACAAGTTGTGAGAGTTGAAAGGAGAAGACTTGAAGGGAATACAATACTAACATCAACTCACACTGCCACCTTGGACAAAATCAACAAACGCTACTGCAAACGCCACAGGGGGAGACAAATACAGGTTAATCTACACCAAACGAACGATAGGAGCAGCATTCGCAAAGACGCATAATAAACTTCTCGGCCATTGACAGAATCAACAAAGAATTAAGGAACTATATACATCAACATACGAACATTATCACACTAACAAATAACATACCAACACAGGTAGAAATCTTAGGATACAACACAAGAAACTTACAACTGAGTAAAAGCAAAATATCCCGATGGAATAGCTTTCCAAGATCAAAGAGTATATAAGAAATTATTGGTGGAAACAGCCACCATTAGAAAGCAGGACAGATTGTCCTTTCTCATGAATAAGGGAAGTAATCCTTCTCACTTTTCACTTTATCAACTAATATGGCCTTACTCAGAATTGGTACTACGATTACACGTGTCCTGGGATCGTCTTGTAAGGAAGACTACTTGCTGAACAACCTCAGGCCATTAGACATAAATATGAAAGTCAGCAGTGTGATTAGAATCTTCGAGGAACGTGCCTTCGTTGCCACCTTCGGCAGTTAGAGGTGTTCACATCTCCAAGTTGGACGGGACCAGGAGGTAGAGCCTCGGTGTTGTTTTGGAAATGGCTGGATCTCGCAATACAGACATCCTGGACCCAGGGAGCAAGTTGGTGGTGCTGGATGTGACCAGCAGCTAAGGTCATATCTTTCAACTTATGGTTGTGGACACCTCGACAAGGATGGAACGGGTAGATTTCTTTATGCAGGTAGAGCCTTAAATGGGAAAGTTTCTCATTTTAGTGCTAATGGGGGATTGGAACGGCATATTGGAGGTACTTTGATTGGTAGTGTGCACCAAACAGATCTATCCATAAAAAATTCACCTAATGCTGTGCATCATAAAGTGGGTGAAGAAGAACCTGGCATGGGTGGGGTTCTGATCATTTTGGATCAATCAAAAGCTTTCATATTGAAAGGTTTTGATTGACAGGTATCCTGCGTGAACGAAGATCCGAAAGATCCATGTTGACGTATGAGGATGTTATAGTTTCATTCACCAGACACGACGAAGTGTTTTTGTATCATCTGAGAGACCACGATGTAGTGATAGGAAGCAAAATCAATCATGAAAAGTCAGTGAATCTACAGCCCAGCTTGTCGTCAAAAACAGTGTCTCTGGGATGCTGGACGGTCGTACCGGTTAAATTACCCAGTGTCTGGCTTGATTTGGTTCAGATCTACAAGTAGAGAAAAAATGAGGCTAGGTGACGAACAGGATGGCCAGTCTTCACCCAGAAATGGGTCAAGAGAAAGCTATCCCTGAAAGTTCAGGCAAAGGTGACGAACGCCTACATCGCCTCCGTCACCTTTCACCACCTGGCCGTCTTGCCTTGTTTCATTTCACGTCTGACCAGACTGGAGTCTCTGCTCTTCTGCTTTCTTTGGAAGGGACGTGTTCCACTGAGCAGGTGCTCTATTTTCTGTCAACACCCACTGACTGAGGGACAGGGCATTTGTGTGATTGATGATGCGCAGGCATGTGCTGAGGCTGCTACAACTAACACAATTCTTTGACGGTGAACAATAGTGGTTACGGTTTGCCAGACGCATTTTCCTACATCTCGTCTCTTTGACAAAGCTATACTCCTGGGTCAAGCAAAAACTGAGACAAGGTGTTTACCATCTGAAATGTCAAGCGCTTATAGCTCTCTAATGGTCGGGCAATGCTGTTAGTGGAAGTTCCACGTCGGGGTTTTATAGCGGATTTGTGAAAGGCAAAAGCAACGACGTTCTCGGGGAAACTCTGGGCGTCGATGAAAATCAGCTGGTTGGTCTGTTCCAGAAGAGTTTTAGGCTGAGTTCATGGATAATTTTTAGAAATCCGTGTTCTCGCAGTACTACTAGGGGATATTGTTGGTTGGAGGTAAACTCTACATGTACGGAAGTGCCGTCAGTTGGGCTTTTTGCGAGATCTACGCAGAGCGATGAAACCCTTTATCACGCACTCGCTCAGTACCCGAGTGCTGCTGACTGGTGGAGTTATGCCGAACACCTGATGTTGTATTGGGCGGATCCAGTAATCAGCTGAGAAGATCGTTCTACCGCCTTCCTTTGCTCCCCCAAAGTTTTAGGCCTTGTTCCTATAGCAGAAAGGATCATTATCATTATTAAGGCAGGGGTTGGCAGAATCGTTAGCACGCCGGATAAAAGGCTTAGCTGCATCTCGTCCGTCTTTTCGTTCTGAGTTCTAATTCCGCCGAGATCAACTTAGCATTTCAACTTATCTGAATCGATAAAATAAGAACCAGATGAACCCTGGGGTTGATGTAACCGACTTCACCCACCCCTAAAAATTGCTGGCCTTGTGTCAAAATTAGAGAGAACTATTATTATCATTATTTCAAATTTTTCTGAAAATAGCTTCATTTCGTTTCGCTTATCTTCCTCATCACCCCCTTTTCATTCAGTCACCCTTTCCTTCTTTCTGTCTACATTTAACTTCTATCATGTTTTCTCCTTTTCTTTCTTCTGTTTCCTTTCTGACATCCTCCCCACCACCCATTTCCAATCTCCAGCCCCCACTTAATGAGTCAAAGAACGCTGTTGCTGTAAGTATTTGATTTTTATCCCGAACCAATAATTCAATTATTCCTAAGAATTCACTTTAGCAACTTAATGAATTCAACTTCAAAATTACCGCCCTACTCCAACCACTGACACAAATACACACACACACAGCCACACACAGCCACACACACACACACACACACACACACACACACACACACACACACACACACACAC
>NC_068986.1:89818904-89820159 GCF_001194135.2 Octopus bimaculoides | reverse complement strand
GAGAGAGAGAGAGAGAGAGAGAGGCAGGTTGACAATGTTGTTGTTGTTGTTTTTGTTATTGTCGTATATGTTTGTGTTTTGCTGTTATGTGATTTGTAATGTGATGATGTGCGTTTGTATGGCTCGGTTAATTGTATGAAAATGTTTTATTATTTGTGTCTGTTGTTAATGTTAATCCTGACGAAGATGCCTTCAACATCATATATACATAGATGTATGTATATATTTACGCGTGTGCATACCAGATATGCATACATTTATAAATAGATGCATGTATGTGGTTTTTAAATGAGTATGGTATATATTTTAGCTTAATTTTTACGCACACAAATAGAGATAGGGAATGATACACATGCACATATGAAGACAGAGGGACAGAGGATGATAGAGGTACGTGCATATATTGATGTGTGTGTATGGCTGTGTGTATGTGTGAGTGTGTGAGTGTATGTATGTATATATACATTATATATATATGTATATATATATATATATATATATATATATATATATATATGCACACCAACACGTCTATGCATGTATATACTCGCATTCACACAACACACGCAATCACGTAAATATGTACATAATGATATAGGTGCAGTTATCCATACAGGTACTCACACAGTCATACGTAGATATAGAACGACAGGTAAATAAATAACAAGACAGTAAGTAGTCAGACAGTAAGTTAGAGAGAGAGTAGGAAGAAGAAAGTTGATGTGATTAGACATTTTTATCAGCTCCTCAGTTATATCATTCAACGTTATTGAATCTTTTGTTATCGTCGCCATAGCGAAGGCGGCGGTATTGTTTTCAATCATGTTTGTTCGTTGATTTGTTTGTTTGTCTGTCTGTCTGTCTGTCCGTGGACAAGATATCTGAAGAACCGCGGGATGGATTCCAATGAAACTTTCAGGGATGTTTGGCCTCGTGACTGTCACGAACTGATTAGATTTTGGGATCGATCCGGTACCGGACAAGGATTCTGGATTATTTGTTATATTTACTTTACATGAACTATTACGATCTTACGTTGACTTTTAAATCTTTCTCTGATTATCTCCCTTGAAACCACGTTCATGATTTCCACGTATGTTATATGGCGGCGTTGCTGTTTCCAAATTTTTATTTTCGTTTTTCTATTATTCATTTTACTCGCGTCTCTATCTTAGTAG
Source organism: Octopus bimaculoides (assembly GCF_001194135.2). Taxonomy (NCBI): domain Eukaryota; kingdom Metazoa; phylum Mollusca; class Cephalopoda; order Octopoda; family Octopodidae; genus Octopus; species Octopus bimaculoides. Next base: position 89,818,981 of record NC_068986.1, on the reverse strand, counting down.
AAACTGATGGATAGAGAAATCAAACCAAACTACATAAACAAACGGCAGCAAAAGCGTTCAGAAATTAAATAACATTA
>NC_068986.1:89807528-89810093 GCF_001194135.2 Octopus bimaculoides | reverse complement strand
TATATATATATATATATATATGTATGTATATGTATATATATATACATACACACACACATATATACATACACTCACATATATGGACATACATATAGACACAAATTCATATATGAAGGCGCACATGTGCATATACACATATATACACATACATACACATACATAAAGATGCATAAAGATACGTACACAGACCCAAACACACACACACCAAGGCAGAGATACACACACACACCACAGACCCAGATACACACACACACTTGCATTATACACATACAGACACACACATATATATCTTCACAAACACAGGCATAATATAAATACATATACAGATACATACATCTATATACATATACACATCTGGATTGTAAAGTTACATATCTAAATATATGTTATTCGGATACTGTTCGTTTTTAGTATATGAGATTTTAATTCTGGGGGATTAATCCGAGTTGTGGGTGTTAGGTTTGCATTAGTTAGGTATGGTTTAGATTGTAGTATGTGAATGTATATTTAGCTGTATGCAGGCATCTGGGTATTTGCTCTGTAAATCCTGTATATAATGCGCTCTTTTGTTAATAATATTGAGAGTGACTCTTCGGAACATTGCTGGCATTTCCGGGATAATGTGTTATAGGGACTCGCATGTCTAATCATGGACCAGGTTAGATCATATTTTGCCTTCTCTTCCTTGAACTTCCAGATAAAATCAACCAGTGATGTTACATGCTGTTTAAGGATTTTTCGAAAGCTGGCAATGTGGTTGCGATATCGATTTTTGAAAATATCGGCTGATACACCAATATATATGTAGGGGCCTTCTCTAGTGTTTGCTGTGCACTTATACACCACATTTCTGGTCATGCATTGATTGTCCAAGGGACATTTGGATCTGTCTCTGCATGAGCATAACTAGTTGATTTTTTTGTTTGCTTGAGTGCAGCGAGCACTTGGTGAATTGGTTCTATTCAGTATATTCGTGGTCATTGTTATCGTATCATTATTACTATTTCTGGGTGTGTTAGTATTGTTGTTTGAATTGTTGCTGGTGATTTGTTGGTTGATTATTGTAGTTGTTTTTTTCTCGGGTGGTTGGTATTATAGTTTGAGACAGTATCACTTTGATGTATTAATTGCTTGGTATTAGCGTTGGTTCTAGGTTGGTTATATGAGTCACGTTCAATTTTTGAGGTCTTACTTTGAGTTAGTCCTATGAATGTGGTGCTTTATATTTGATGTGTTTGCATAGGACAGTTTTACAGTGTGACGGTTGAATATTTTGCAGCATGTTCCGTTTTTAGGGAAGCAACGATCGAGTGCAGCGAAGAACTGTTTCGCGATCTTGGATGAGATGTTCGAGCCCCAGATTGGGTTATACCAAATTACATAATGGTTTTTGTATTTTATGTTAGGTCTGTTAGTTCGGTTGTTTGGAGTGGCGTTGGGATTTTGTGGTGTTAGGTGTTTAATGTGTTGTCTGTTGCTAGTTTTCTCAAACTCATAGTTGGTTCTTATGTATCTAGGTTTGGTTAGTCTTTTCTCACGGTTTGGAGTTCTGTTATCTAGGTTATTAACTTTATGCGCGTGGTTAGTATTGTGTTTGGTAAGGTAACCATAAAGATTCGTACTATTACTCATTGAGTTGAGTTATTATTATTATCACTACTACTAGGAGCGTACTGGATTTTCCCACGGTATCTGGCCTTAGCTAGGACTGTGTTATAATAGAGCGCGTGTTTGTTGAATATATTCTCGTTGGCGGATAATCTAGATATTCTGGCCGAGATGTTCTTTACTAGTACCTTAATTATTGATGGTGGATGATTAGATCCAACGTTTATGTATGTTAGGCTCTCATTAGGTTTATGAAGCGGTTCGTGTAGACCAGTATCCAAATCGAAAGTATGTTGTACCTAATAAAAGTCTAATACGAAATCCATCTCCTACTATTAATTAATACTATTACCCTAACTGCCATTGCGGAGTTCCTGAAGTAGATCCAACGGAAGTGTACCACAACTGCAAATGACAACAGGTAGCCTAAACTGTGCCGGTGCTCTACTCAACATTTAAACACTCTAATCGAATTATATGTATTTGTCCAAATTATATATATATATATGTATGTATGTATAAATGTATGCATACAGAGAGTGAGAGAGAGAGAGGGGGAGAAAGGGAGAGAGAAAGAGAGAAAGAGAAAGAGAAAAAAGAGAGAAAGAGAAAGAGAGAAGCATGAAGGAGAAGAAGAGGGACAATACAGAAAAATGCCAGTAAGGGATCCAATCTTAATTAGAATGTCATAATTGTGGAGGAAAACCTTTATCACTGAAAGCACGCAGTTTTGAAAGGCATTCTATATTGTAAGTTCATTGGTAGTGACGCAAACATACATACACACACACACATACATACATACATGCATGTATGTGTGTGTGTGTATTATACACGTATGCATGTATTGAGGTTTGACACTCCCGGCTGTTACATGCATCTACACACATTTTCCTTTCTCACCGTCACTGACTCTACTACCACCGATACCTTCATCAACATTACCCCCTCCCCCCC
>NC_068986.1:89806741-89807233 GCF_001194135.2 Octopus bimaculoides | reverse complement strand
CTCCCCTCCCCCTCCTCCTCTCCCCCATAACAACCTACTTTTCTCTCTCCCTTACTTTCAGAAAAAAAAAAGATCCCAGTTTTGTTACTTGTTTGTCTTGTTTATGTTGTTTTGTTGGTGGTGTTTGTTCTTGCAGTTGTTGTTTAGTGTTGATTGTAATTGCGGATGTTGTTGTTGTTGATGTTATCGTTGTTGCTAACGCTGTTAATATGTATGCTGTTGCTCACGTTTTGTTGCTAATGTAGTTTCTAATGTGGTTGCTACTGTTTACCGTTGTTACTATTTTTGCAGTTGTCAGTATTTCTATCCATTGCCGCTGGAATTGCAGTTGTTTCTCGTTTTCTAACCCTGGATCATCACAGATTGAGCATAGACTTAAAATCAAAGGCGTTCCAAACATGACTGTCATCAAAGTTTTTCTTTGATTGCATAATTACCTCTAAATTATGCAATCTCTCTCTCTCTCTCTCTCTCTCTCTCTCTCTTTTCAAA
>NC_068986.1:89804172-89806731 GCF_001194135.2 Octopus bimaculoides | reverse complement strand
CTCTCTCTCTCTCTCTCTCTCTCTCTCTCTCTCTTTTCAAAGCAGAAGGCTGTTCTTGCTGTTTGGTCCAAAGTCAACTTTGATTCAATAGAAATATGATCGAAGTCATTCCATCCAACATCAATTCGTCTTTTTAGCAGCATGTAGGATTCCATAATCTAATGTGTTTTCGCATTATTTGTGATAGAAGAACGTGGTTAGAGGGATATTTGACTGTTATTCACAGCATATCAGACAATTACGTAGACTTTCCTTCGTTGGATGGTCTTGGTAATTATTTCTAACAGTTCAAGCGACCGCTTAGAGGCTATGTGTGATAGATCTATACATACATTAATTGAGAGACGGTCGAAGAATCTATCTATCTATCTATCTATCTATCTATCTATCTATCTATCTATCTATCTATCTATCTATCTATCTATCTATCTATCTATCTATCATATACCATCGACCGTTTGAAAAGTCACTACTGACGATGCTTAAGGACTAGATGAAACTAGGCCTAGTCTTGTCATTCTAGAGACGGCCATAGGGCAGTTAACTCCCTTGTCAGAGCATATATATTGCGCTCTTCTTATAGTTTCTTATAGTTTTGTAACTATTATTTTAAGCAACGTTGGTGCTATATACATACATACATACACACACACACGCGCGCACACACAAACACACACACACTTATGCGTATATATATATATATATATATATATATATATATATATATATATATATATATATATATATATATATATATATATATATATGTATGTATATATGTATCTATCGCTCTATCCATCCATCCATCTGGCTAACTAACTATCTATATATTATACAATACGAGAGAGTGGGAGCGGTAGTTACACATGCACGGAGACACACAAGGAAAACAGATGTGTGTGTGTGAGTGTTATTGTTGCTGGCACTCCGTCGCTTACGACGTCGAGGGTTCCAGTTGATCCGATCAACAGAACAGCCTGCTCGTGAAATTAATGTGCAGGTGGCTGAGCACTCCACAGACACGTGTACCCTTAACGTAGTTCTCGGGGATATTCAGCGTGAATTACAGGCACAACAGAAAGAGGAAGAGCGAGAGAAAGTTGTGGTGAAAGAGTACAGCAGGGTTCGCCACCATCCCCTGCCGGAGCCTCGTGGAGCTTTAGGTGTTTTCGCTCAATAAATACTCACAACGCTCGGTCTGGGAATTGAAACCGCGATCCTATGACCACGAGTCCGCTGCCCTAACCACTGGGCCATTGCGCCTCCACGTGTGAGTGTAGTTCTGCATATATAATGCGCATGTATTACTTAGGACTCTGAGAGAGGACTAACAATCAATTGATTATTAAACAAACTATTGGATAGTTTAGTAGGTAAGATAAAGAAGTGATATTGAACCGGTGCGTGTGTTTATTTTGATTTTTATGGGCATAATAGTCTGCAATAGCATTTGTGTTAAGATCCGATTTCACATCAAGAATCTTGCAAACCAGATACAAAAATGAAGTGCATATATGTACACACACACACACACACACACACACACACACACACACACACACACACACACACACACACACACACACACACACACACACACACACACACACACACACACACACAAATATATACATACATACACACACTTCATATAAATGCAGACAGCTCTGAGTTCTATATTTTCTGGAGTCTACAAAAGCACTCTTTTCTATGTATGTATGTATGTATGTATGTATGTATGTATGTATGTATGTATGTATGTATTTGCAGATTTGTATGTTCTATGTATGTATTCTCATGCATATAGTTACATATCTAGACATGCTCATATATATATCTAAATGATATGTATGTATGTATATATGTACGTGTGTGCATGTGTGTGTATGTTAGTGAATTGTAACAAACTTTATCTGACTGTCAGCAAAACATTTCTTGGAGATGCTTTGAAAAAATAGGCCTCGTTGTTGAGAAAAAAATCAAATTCTCAGGAGTGGTAGATGACGGTGGTCAAGTTGACAAAATAGCTTCGACTTTTGTTGAAGCTACCAACAGAATTCAAGTACTCACTTCCAGGTACTGAAAGGTAGCAGGGATGACAACATATAATTAATGTAAGCGGGATCGATCTAAAGCCAATCATATAGACTGCATTGCTGTATTTTTGCTCCATTTAATTAATATATGCGGTCAACTTCGCACTACTATAAAAGCAATATGTATATTATATACATATATACGTAGCCATCACCACAACTTCTCAGCAGTTAGTGCTGAGTAAACGATTCCTGGCGATGGTTTTATATATATTAATTCATCGAAGCGCATCTCTCTTTAACTATGTATCGAAACTCATTCTCGCACCATGTCTGTTGTGGTTTTAACCGCAAGATTATTTCTCAGCAAGATAAAAATTATCTTTGTTAAACATATGATCATAATCCTCGTTACAATTTTATCTCATATACCACTTTTCCGTGCTCAACTTAGACATACGAACACACACATATGTATCTGTGTATCTGTGTATCTACGTATGTTTATATATATACATATATA
>NC_068986.1:89803214-89804072 GCF_001194135.2 Octopus bimaculoides | reverse complement strand
ATATATATATATATATATATATATATATATATATATATATTCTTATGTTTATATATGTATGTATATGATTATAGGCATATATAATACATAGAGCATATACAAATACATACATATATATTGCTATAATAAAAGATATATATGTAAAAGTATGTGTATATGTATTTATGCATATCTATCTATCTATCTATCTATGTACATGTATATGGATACATACATACATACATAAATACATGTGCAATCACACACACACACAGACACACACACACACACATATGTACACGCACATACACATATTGGTACATGTATATGGATACATATGTACATATGATATATATATATATATATATATATAAACACATAGACATACATATATAATATACACATCCATCCACACACTTATATCCCCACATACACAGACTTACAAATACAAGCAAATATATATATTCTTATATATATATGTATGTATATATATGTATATATGTATGTATTTCTGTGTGATTGTGAGTGTACTTGTGTGTGTTCGCATACATAAAAACACACACAAACTGACACACACAACCACACTCACACACATACACATATGCACACACAGATATGCACACACATATGCACACACACAGACACAACTCATATATAGTTTTATTTATATTGTCAATTATGTAAAGCAACGCAGTATGCAAGAAAGTGAAACACATCTCAGCGAAATTTATCGGTAGAATGTTCTTCAGAATGCTTGTTCTTACTGTATACATTTTGGAAAATGGTGAATATATTGAAAAGCAATAAAATAATACCTAGACACATGTATTTGCATGTGTGTGTATACGTGTGTGTGTATACGTGTGTGTGTGAGTGTAT
>NC_068986.1:89802973-89803204 GCF_001194135.2 Octopus bimaculoides | reverse complement strand
ATATATATATATATATATATATATATATCCACATGCATATACATCCATATATGTGTATGTATATGTGCTTGTGATTTTGAATATGTACATACATACGTACATACACACACACATAAGTATATGTGTGTGTGTATATATATATAATTATATACATATATACATACATACGCACAGAGACAAACAGACACATATATGTATGCACGAATATATATATATATATATATATATATA
>NC_068986.1:89801611-89802530 GCF_001194135.2 Octopus bimaculoides | reverse complement strand
TATATAACATAATACCCGTGTTTGTTATGTATTTTAGCGTTCGGATTACAAACCTCGTCCTTTTTTAGTACTTGTGTCATTCCGTCTTTCATGTTCGCTCACTTATATTCTAGCAGCATTTTGATGCTAGCGCCACCAAAATGAACAGTATTTTCAACAAGGTGTCGAAGTTGTGATGATTTTTGGTGAAAACTGATGCAGGATGAACGCGTCCGCGTCCTTTGTAAAAGGGGGAAAAAATCACAAATCATCAACAACCGAAGACAACCACCAAAACTCAAGAGACTCCTAACAAGGATGAGATTCACATTGGAGAAGGAAATAATACAGGTAACAAAACTGTGGAGATCATTGTTGTGAAACATGTAAAATAATTGAACAAGGAACAAGCAAACGATTCAAGAACGGGAAGGAATTGACACTAAATGGAAACATGAACTGCAAGAAAAATTTGCATCTACTGCATCTCATGCCCAAAACGCACCGAAAATTACATTGGAGAAACAGAAACAAAACTAATCAGTCGTGTGAACGTGCATAAACAGCAAATGAAAGATTTATCTCTTAGAAATATTCCATATAGTAAACACCTAGATATTTGTGCAAATGGAAAATTCAAAATATTCACTTCTTAGAAAATATAAGGCGAAAACGATCAACTACAAAAGAAGGCAAGAGAAGAATTCTTTATAGGAATTCTAAATCCGAAACTAAACTGAAATAGTCAATACCATCACTAAAAGCGACTTTCTTTTTACGCATTAGCCAAGAACACGTGTAGAGAACGAAAGTGCTTACGCACAAAATACACTTTACAGAAAAATATCTTCCCCAAATGTTGGTCACATTCTCTTTTAAATAGTTTACTTTTTGAAATCTCTCTCTCTCTCTCTCTCTCTCTCTCTCTCTCTCTCTCTCT
>NC_068986.1:89799515-89800766 GCF_001194135.2 Octopus bimaculoides | reverse complement strand
ATATATATATATATATATATATAAATCTATGTATGTATGTATGCATATGTATACTTAGCTCTTGCCTGCAAAATAATGATGGTGGACATGGGTGGAGACAATCGAAACAATATTGGTAGAAGTAGTTGTGATAATAATGTTATTGATAGTGTTGTTGCCGGCAGTTGTATCACTGTTGGCGCTGATTTTGGTTACACACTAGTATCTGAAGTATGTAGATAAATTGAGATCAACAACGAGAGATAGACAGAGAGCGATAGATAGAGGGAGTGAGAGAAGGAGATAGACAAAGATGAAGGAAAGAGAGGTGGTAACAGAGAGAACGAAAGAGAGAAAGAGATGAAGTTGTTAGGTGGTGGTGGTGGTGTTGATGGAAGAGTGAAAAGCAGAGTCAGAATAATAGTAGGTGTTTCTTATAGTTTGTTGTGGTGATGGTGGTGATGGTGTATTAGTTGCAAGTGTGCTGGCGATGGTTGTAGTAGAGGTGGTGTGCTTGTGGTGCTTGTAGCTGTAGTTGTGATTGTTGTGTAAGCTATAATTATGATAGGTATGAATGATGTAATAGTGGTGGTGGTGGCTTCAGTGGTTGTTGTTGTTGTGGTGGTGGTCCTAGTGGTTATTGTGGTAGTGGTCATCATTACAGTATGGCTATGCTGATTATTGTGGTAGTTGTGGCGGTTGTTATAATGGTTGCTGCTGTTGTGGTGGTTGTTGTTGTGGTTGTGGTTGTGGTTGTGGTGGTAGTAGGAACCAGCGAAAGAGTGATTAACTAATTAATAGAACGATGTAGATTTTAAAAAAAGAAATACAATCCCACTCAAATGAACTTAAAAATCCATAAACAACAGCAGTAGCAGCAGCAACAACAACAACAAGACCAACAGTAGCAGCAACAACAACAACAACAATAACAACAATGATTAAGAGAATAAATGTCGATGAAGAAAAAAAATGACGTCATTTAAGTGCAAGGAGTTTGTGAAAATTGAGTGTTCCTTCAACAGATATAGGAATGTGATGTGTATATTTCTCACTCAGTAGAGCACATACTCACACAATCAATCACGAGCATGCGCACTCGTACACACACACACACACACACACACACCAGCTCGATCATTCCATCACATGCTCATTCGCTTATTCAAACACTCATATATTTATTTATTCACTCACTCGCTTTGTCACTCACTCTTGCACTCAGTCACTCACTCACTCACTCACTCACTCACTCACTCACTCACTCCCTCC
>NC_068986.1:89796536-89799243 GCF_001194135.2 Octopus bimaculoides | reverse complement strand
GCAACCTGCTAGAAATAGTAGCCAATCTTCCAGCTTAAGCAAAATGGAAAAAAAAGGGGAGTTGGTTATCAGTAATATGCAGGAGCAACCGACGACGACGACGACTAGCACCAGCACCACCACCACAAAATAACAACAACAACAACAACAACAACAACAACGGCATCATGATCCTCCTCCTCCTTCCCTTCTTCCAATCTTCCTCCTTCTCCTCCTCCTCCTCCTCAACATCATCATCATCATTATCAACAACAACAACAGCTCGGTGTCGCAATGTAACAGGAGACCAGTGCTCTACTGGTACTTATTTTATCGACTCCGAAACGATGGAAGACAAAGCTGACTTCGGCTGAAATTGAACTTAGAGAGTAAAAACGGACGAAATGCAGCTAAGCATTTCGTCCAGCGTATTAATGGACTTTGCACTACTACTACTACTACTACTACTACTACTACTACTACTACTACTACTACTACTGATAAAGAGAAAGGTGCAAAGGGCATAACATTTCCCTAACATTTATTTAGGTACCTGACAGTATGGGAATTATTGCATTAGGCAATGCAATCCAAGATATTGCCAAAAGACGAGATGGTTATGGTTGGAACGCCCGTGATATGATCAATCATGTTGGACCTTCGGTTAAACAGCAACAACAACAAACACAACAAGAAGAATGACAACAACCTCATTCCCCCCTTACACGCTTACTCTATTGGGTTGCACATTACCAAAGTTAAGTGCAGAGGAACAGTAACTGTTGCTAGTTGACGAAGATCATCTTGTCTTCTACTGTAGTCGCTATCAGAACCAGCACGAGTCAACCGACCTACGAAGAAAACCTTTACGAAATCACTTGACTTGCAAGAAATGGCAGCGTAATCATCTTCAAATAGTACCTCACCATCGTATGAAATGGTTGAATGTGCAGAATAAACAAATATCGAATGCAAATATCGATGCAAAAAGGGACGATGTGAACTTCATACAGAGTAATATTCCTCTTAGTATGTGCAAACCCCGCCTGAGAACAGTAGTGACTACGAATCTGCACGAAACATTCTAAAAACATTACAAAAGTATGCTTTTTACGAAGTCTTTAAAATACTCCATAAACACAATCAAACAATATTTACAAATACTCCGAACTCCAAATCCTATCAAACACACGGATTTACAAGATGCAAATATCAATAAAAATACAATTCTCGCTGGTAAGAATAAAGTTTCTAAAATAGACGCTTTGGTCCAATGGTAGAACGCCTGTCATGCTTACAGGAGACGAGGGTTCGAGTCTCACGTTAGCTCTCGATCCCGCTTATCCAAAGGCATTTTTTAACCCAATATTTACACGCTGTTATTTATAGTTTTGCCTGCTTCGAGATTCATCGCACCAAAGATTGATTATCATTAAAAATGACAGCAGTTGTAACGACGAAATAAAGAAAGCATCGTTGCTATCTTCTTTGAGCATTGTCATGTTCCCAGAGTTTAGAAACTTAGTAAATTCTATCACTTGTGAAGTTCAACAAGAATCCTAATGAAATAGCGTCATAAAGATAGGCCCATTAACTTTCTATGATCGGTGTATCATTAACACACACACACACACACACACACACACACACACACACACACACATGTTGTTGTTGGCACTCCGTCGCTTACGACGTCGAGGGTTCCACTTGATCCGATCAACGGAACAGCCTGTTCGTAAAATTAACGTGCAAGTGGCTGAGCACTCCACAGACACGTGTACTCTTAATGTAGTTCTCAGGGATATTCAGCGTGACACAGAGTGTGACAAGGCTGACCTTCGAATTACAGGCACAACAGAAACAGGAAGTAAGAGTGAGAGAAAGTTGTGGTGGAAGAGTACAGCAGGGTTCGCCACCATCTCCTGCCGGAGCCTCGTGGAGCTTTAGGTGTTTTCGCTCAATAAACACTCACAACGCCCGGTCTGGGAATCGAAACCGCGATCCTATGACCGCGAGTTCGCTGCCCTAACTACTGGGCCATTGCGCCTCCACTCACTCACGCACACATACCTTTCTCGAAATCATGGCACATATTCTCTATGCAATACTTGCCCACCAAACACAAATTTAACACGGAAAAATACATGATGGCTTCCGAACAAAAACTGCCATACACACCATATTAAATGCTTTCGACAAACTTCTTGCTCCGTTGCCCACTATCTACCTATATACAAAATATACTCCAAACACCTTTAGGAACCACACGAGACATTGGTTTGAAAAAATATCTTTAAACTGCCAAACCTATATAGTCTTTGGGAGCGAATAATTTCACGAATAGAGTGCCAAAGATACCCGTCCTCTCACCTGCTCTTTTAAGCTTTACTTTCTGGTGCAATCACCAACCAGCCAGCCAACCAACTAACTATCCATTCTTCTTATTAAAAAAAAATTTTTTATTGCCCACAAGGGGACAAACGAGGACAGACAAAGGGATTAAATCGATTCCATTGACCCCAGTGCATAACTGGTACTTAATTTATCGACCCCGAAAGGATGAAAGGCAAAGTCGACCTCGGCGGAATTTGAACTCAGAACGTAACGGCAGACGAAATACTGCGAAGCATTTAGCCCGGTGTGCTAATATTTCTGCCAGCTCGCAAACCAACAAACCAGCCAACCACAGAGAAAGATAGACAAATAGTCATCGAAACAACCCGCCAGT
>NC_068986.1:89794685-89795039 GCF_001194135.2 Octopus bimaculoides | reverse complement strand
TATATACACGTATACATAAATGTATAAAGACACATACATATATATACATACATACGTATATATGTTTATATATATGTGTGTGTGTGTGTATGTAGATCAAGAGGAAGATAAAATGCTGAAGTGTGAGAGAGTGTGTGAGTGTGTGTATGTGAGTGTGTGTATATGCGTGTGTGTGTGTGTGTGAGAGAGAGATAGGTAGGGGTGGAGAGAATGAAAGAAATAGTGAAAAACAAAAGAGAGTAGGATTGACAGATCGATATCTTTTGTGTCTTTTCACTCTCATTCACACACACAATGGCGCGTACACACACACACATGCATACATAGACAACGTACTTATATATATATATAAAC
>NC_068986.1:89791832-89793003 GCF_001194135.2 Octopus bimaculoides | reverse complement strand
TAATTTGTAATGGAGACAAAATGACCAGTTTTCGCTTGACCTTTAATTATGACGGACTTGAGAGAGGTGGGTCGGGGACGGGGCATTGATGGTGTCGGTGGAGGTGGCGGCGGCGGCGGCGGCGGCGGCAGTGGAGGCGGTGGTGGTGGTTGTGGTAGTGGTGATGGTCAGTGTGATGAACGCTAGTCTCTGCTTGAACGACTGAGGTGGTGACGGTGTGGAGTGAATAAATGGGAATAAGCAGAGTATTGTTGAATGTTGCGAGTTTCGGATCAGGGTGAAAGTTTGTGTGATGTTGCGGGTGTGTGTGTGTTGAATGCTGTGGTATGGTATTGTGGTGACGTGAGGTGTTGTGTTGCCTAGTGTTAGGTTATGCGATGGTTTTTTTTTGGCACTGTCTAGTGTGGTGCTCTGAGGTGTCTTATGATGCGAGGTGACGCATTGGCTATTGTGTTGTGTATTGTGCTGTTGCTTGAGAAGTCTCGTCAGACGTCGGTGAATAATTTTGATCTAAAGGAAAGAGTTGCTGGCAAAGAGTAGCATGGTAAGGGTCAAGAAAATTGGTGGTGAGTATGGTGGTGGTGGTGGTGGTAGTGGTAGTGATTAGTTTGAAATCTGGAGGATTACATTAGTTACTACAGCCAATTTGAATTTTTTTTTATTGACGTGGACTTGTTCTTTCTTCTTGACTATATAAGCCTGTTATATATATAAAAAAAAAATCCTTTTGCATGTCTTGATGTTTATTTGTAATTGTTACCCTGAGGAGGGGGGTCATCACCGGATTGCACTATGACCTGTATGAACTACGGTGGTGTACCCTAGAAATGGCCAAAGGTGCTTGTGTTGTGTGTGTTTTGACCCATGTTTTTGACCAGTGGTTTTTGTGAACTTTTGTAAGTTCGGTGAGCAGAGACGAATTTTACCTATGGAAGTCTGCTGTTATTACGTGTACCTTGAGGGAAGTACAGGACCCTCTAATATAACTTTAAATGATGTTAAATTATTTTAAAGTTTCTTGTCATTTTAAAGTTTTGTCATCAGATATAGTATTTTAGCCGATGGACTATTATAGCATTTTATTTTACTTCATTTTATCTCATTCTATTTTGCTTTATTTGTCTATTTTGAATTTTTAATCGCTTAATTTTATTCGTATTGGAATTATATA
>NC_068986.1:89789751-89791615 GCF_001194135.2 Octopus bimaculoides | reverse complement strand
ATATATATATAAATTTTTATATTGCGTGTTTTATGTTGTATTTTATTTTTTATATATATTTTCGTATGTATTTATAGACTTTGATGTATTCCTTTATATATGATCGTTTATTGAGGGGACTGTTGTATGTTGAGTCATTTGTACTCCACACAGAGACAGTAATTGGTTAGAATTAAAGAATTTTCTAGACCTGAAAAAGAAAGTTAGTCTTTAGGACATGTGTTTGCAATGTTATGAATGTGCGATCGTCTTAAAAGATTACCCTAGACCAAGCATTTGCAGCGACTTTTTAAGATTTATTAGTACGTTGTCTGAAAATGCTTTTTCTAATGGCTTGCTCAGAAAGAAAGGTCTGTATCCTTGGCCTTCACAGGTCCTCTGGGACCGGTGTGATTAATGAGATTGACGTATACGTAGAAAAACTGTCAGTTGACTGCAAGAGAAAATATGGCCGGTGAGAGAATTCCAGTGGGAATAATTAACTGGGAAAGAAGGATTGGGTATTTGCTTAGTGCAGGTCTCAGTGAGCTAAACATCATACAAATGACGACAGAAGGAAAAATAAGTCAGTCGGGTGGGCCTGAATGAAGATGGCATGAAGTCAGTCTTCTCCCATTGTAGACCATTGTGGCAGAGTAATAAAAAGATAGATGAAAGAGATATAACGTCTACCGACACGTCTACTTGGTTGGTGTGGCTTGGTGAACGACTTTATACCAGTCAGTCTGATACCATTTTTTCGTGGTCTACGACATCAGGGTGAGCAGCAGCAGAAACAGCAGCAGCAGAAGTAGCTTCGACACCCCGGAAGGAGGGGCAGCGTTCTTTTCTAGCTTTCGAGATTTGTAGAGAGTCTGCGACTGTTTGGGTTGAAAAAGGTTTTTTTCTTCTCAATACAAAACTATGTTGAATTAACATGTTTGACCACGTGAATCACTTTAACAGAGATCCTAAATTTATATTTATTAAACAATAGACGGTGTGTGATCAATTAAACCGAAACCGGAAGAATGATAGGCAGAGACCTCTGAACGACGAGTAGCTTAAGACATTTATCCATGGCTCCACGAATTTCTCTATCTGCCAACCTCTTGATAATAATTAGAATTATAATTTCTAGCATAAGCAAAGGATGTGAATTCGAATATATCAACCCCAGTACATAAGTAGTGCTTATTTTAACAAATCCTGAAGAATGAAAAGCGGTGTTGATCTCAGTGAGGTTAACCCAAGAGACGTAATGAGACGCAACAAATAGCGCCCGACATTTTGTCTGACGCTCTTACGAACATCTTTACCCACCATCCTTAACATTGGTTTCTAATTTAGGCACAAGACCAGAAATTTTGTGTTTAGTCTATTATATCGACAGCAGTATTACTCAATGGTACTTTATTCTATCGACCACGGAGAAATGAAAGACAAAATTAATCGCAGCGGGATTTGAACTTAGAATATCAATAATTGAAAGAAATATCGCAAGGCATTTTTTCGACGTTCAAACGATTTTGTCCACTCGCCGCCGTTACCTTCATTAATAGTAATTTTTTTCTACTCTAGGTACAAGGTCTGAATTTTTTTTTTGGTGGGGGGCAGTCGATTAGATCGATCTCAGTACGCAACTGGTACTTAATTTATCGACCCCGAAAGGATGAAAGGCAAAGTCGACCTCGGCAGAATTTGAACTCAGAACGTAACGGCAGACGAAATACCATTAAGCATTTCGCCCGGCGTTCTAACGTTTCTTATTTCTTTATTGCCCTTAAGGGGCTAAACACAGAGGGAACAAACAAGGATAGACAAAGGGATTAAGGCGATTACATCGACCCCAGTGCGTAACTGGTACTTAATTTATCGACCCCGA
>NC_068986.1:89788466-89789213 GCF_001194135.2 Octopus bimaculoides | reverse complement strand
TTTATCGATCCACGAGAGGGTGAATGGCAAGGTCGAATTTAGCGGGCGATATTTGAGAGCAGAACGCAAAGACGAACGAAATGCTGCTAAGCATTCTGTCCGGCGTGCTAACGGTTTTTCCAGCTCATCGCCTTCATTGCTAATAATAAAATCAACTTACAGTTATGGATTAAAATCACACACGCGCGCGCGTGCACAAATTTTGGAAAAGTTAAGAGTTTTCACATAAGTAAATTTATATTGAAAACAAAAGGAAGAAAATTCTTTGAGAATTTCATCAGGAATAAAGAGAGAAAATATTTACATTTTCATTTAAATAGGCCACCGGTTTCAATTGAATTTAAGTCAATTTAGTCATGCTGCAAGAGAAGGAAAAATAAAGTGAAATAAATTAAATCAATCATTTATTTTGGAAGTGTTAGAAGTTCACGTTTTTCGTACAAGACTCACTGGTGCTGGTTGTTAATATTCTGATGGCTAAACGGATTTAAACGGACTTCAGCCGCGATCAATCTACCTTATTGTTTATCTAGAAACCCACTGGGTAATGTACCATACCCACTTTTGTTTTTGAAAGAGGTTAGGTGGGAGATTTTTAAGAGATTTGTCTGTTATTATAAGCAGATCGAGCAAGCAAGAAGAGATGTCATCGTTGCCTTGGCAAAACGATATTTTGGTCGGTAATGATGTTTTTAGAGCTATATTTCGACACGCATATATATATATATATATATATATATATATATA
>NC_068986.1:89783554-89787632 GCF_001194135.2 Octopus bimaculoides | reverse complement strand
CTCACTGTCACCAACAACAATCATCATCATCACCATCACCACCACTACCGCTACTACCACCAACACCACCACGACCACCATCATGACCACGGATACGACGACGACGACGACGACGACGACGACCACCACCACCCTACCACCACCTTCCCCACTGCTAGCAGCAGCAGTAGCAACACCACCACCACCACCATCACCACCGTGACAACGTATCCCCTCCCCCAAGAGTCATTACCACCACCACCGTCTCCACCGCCACCGTTATCACCAAGCTGCAAGCGAACTGAATCTGCAATGATCCGGTTTCGTACTGTAGTTGAAGTTACTTCACTCCAAAACTCCTTTATATATTTCACTCCAGATACTTCGCTATACTTCCCTCATTCCACATCGTCCGCTATACACTGCTCAACATACTCTTCTACACTCCACTCAATACACCACCTTATACTCCACTCCACATACATCACTGTACTTCACTCCACATACGCCATCATACTCCACTCTACGTTTGCCACAGTACTCTACTCCACACACACTGCTACACTCCATTCCATAAGCAGTGCTACACTCCACTCTACATGCGATACTCTGCTCCACTACCACTCCATACAGTGTTACTTTCTACTCCATATACGATATCCTACTTCACTATACACACACTGCTCCACTTCACATAGAACACTCTACTCCACTCGACACAGTGCTACACTCCACTCCACATGCTCTACTGTTCTCTACTCTACTCTACTCTACTCCACTCGACACAGTGCTACACTCCACTCCACATGCTCTACTCTACTCTACTATACTCTACTCCACGCACACTGCTACACTACACTCCATATACCCCACTACACTCCACTTCACATACAATACTCTACTCCACTCCACTCTACACACTGTTACACTCCACTCCACACATAGTGCTACACTCCACTTCACATACAATACTCTACTCCACTCCACATACACTGTTACACTCCACTCCACACATGGTGCACACTCCACTTCACATACGATACTCTGCTCCACTCCATACACACTACTACACTCCACTTACGATTCTCTACTCCACTCCACACACACACCACTCCACTCCACTTACGATCCTCTACTCCACTCTACACATACGGCTTTACCCCACATATACCACTATACTCCACTCAAAATGAATGATTATGATTTCCCATGTTCTTACTAATCAATCTGTTATGCTAATCTGTCTATTATATCAATTCGCCTCTTTTCCTAATGAAGCTACCTATTATATCAATTATAATTATAGTAATTAGTCTATTTTACAAATCAGTCTTCGAGCTACAGCAAGAGCCTCTACGACATCGCTCGACTTGCCAGAAATGGCAGCCATACTTTCTTCAAATCATAAACTACTTTCATAAACGAGAAAAGTAACACTGAGTAAGTCATGTAGTTTTAGATAAAGCTACATAGATGAGGTAGTCATGGTTGGAATGCCTTTGTATAAGTTTACCTAATTAAAGTCGACCTAGGGATCAACAACAACAACAACAACAACAACGACAGTTACAAATCAATGTAATGCAGTAATCAATCAATTTTACTAATCAGTCGATTATGCTAATCATCTCTGATGCTAATCAGTGTATTATGCTGATCAGTCTCTGATGCTAATTAGTCTTCGTTGTTAATCAGTTGAGGAAGTCATAAATGTAGGGTCTTTATGCTTAGTCATAAGAAATCATTAATCCTTAAAGTTCTTGTCAGAGTCGCAAATTGGTCAAGAAGATAATGTATCGATCTACCGATCAAAAGATCAATGGTTTGTATAATGTCATCAGTCATTGGTTTGTACATGTACGTGCATCCGTACATACGTACATGCAAACATACACACATCCATACATACATACATACATACATAATACATACATACATACATACATAAAATCTATCTATCTATCTATCTATCTATCTATCTATCTATCTATCTATCTATCTGTCTGTCTGTCTGTCTGTCTGTCTGTCTGTCTGCCTATCTATCTATCTATCTATCTATCTATCTATCTATCTATCTATCTATCTATCTATCTATCTATCTATCCATACTAGTGTGTTACCCGGCATATGACGGGTAACTTTGAAAATATACTTTAACAACCACGACTCACATCAGGAAATATGGTTTACATACAATAACCAAATTCGCTGTTCTCTCTGCTTTCATTTTCTACTGAGACCTGATAGTCTCAGTTGCCTTTCTTGCTGATCTTCTTCCATTTTTTAGTTTCATAAAATAATTAATTGAAAAAAAAAATACACACAAGGCGCAGGAGTGTCTGTGTGGTAAGTAGCTTGCTTACCAATCACATGATTCAGGGTTCAGTCCCACTGCGTGGCATCTTGGACAAATGTCTTTTACTATAGCCTTGTGAGTGGATTTTGTAGACGGAAACTGAAAGAAGCCCATCGTATATATGTGTGTGTGTGTGTTTTCCCCCCTCTCCACCATCGCTTGACAACCAATGCTGGTGTGTTTACGTCCTCCTAACTTAGCGGTTCGGCAAAATAGACCGATAGGATAAATACTAGGCTTACAAAGAATAAGTCCTAGGGTCGATTTGTTCGACTAAAGGCGGTGCTCCAGCATGGCCGTAGTCAAATGACTGAAACAAATTACTTCCAAGCACTGCTGTTTACAGCAGTGAGATAGAACGTTAAAACTTAGTGCGCATGTACAGCAGAGTTCAAGGTCAATCTGTGCCTGGCAGCTTTACTCAATGTGCTTTAACTTCGTTATTATGGCAACAGTCCGGAGACTTATTGATCAGACCTCGTATACACACACACATATGATGTGTCTCCGTGTCTTTTTGTGTTGGTGTGTTTACATCCTCTTAACATAGCAGTTCAGCCAAAGATACTGATTGAATAAGTATCAAGCTTGGAAAAAGAAAAAAAAAAGAAAAAGAAAAGAAAAGGTACTGGGGTTGATTCGTTCAACTAAAATTCTCCAAAGTAGTGCCCCAGCATAACCACAGTCTAACCAACTGAAACAACGAAAACATAAACGATAAAAGAAAAAGGAAAAGAACAAATAAAAGATAATTTCTTATAAAATCTCATTAGGGTCCCATTTTCAACTGACGCCGTGAATCAACGGAACCTTTTGACGGAACTTTTCGACGGAACCTTTTGATATCTCATAATACACATGATACACTTTTTTGCTGTTTAACTTGGCTAAACAGCTTCTTATGATAACTTTGACTCATACATATAATCCATTACTCGTAGTCTCAAAGCATTTATGAACTATTCCCGATATGTTTTTAGTTTATATTATCGCATGTAAGTATTTTCAAGTCGTCCATGCAGAATGGATGTGTCCGTAGCATCTGTACATCAAAGTGGTTTCATTCTTTTGAATTGATAGTGTCTTGTGCAAGACTGGGCTGTTCCTTCCTTCTCTTCCTCCTCCTTGCAAATGTTGGGGTTAATGTAATCGACTTAACCCTTACCCTGAACATTGCTGACCTTGTGCCTAAATTAAGAACAAAAATAAAAACAAAAAAACTGGCAGAGTCGGTAGAACGCAGAGAAAAATTCTTTGGATTATTTCTTCTGGTCCTTTACAGTCTGAGTTCAATTCCTGCCGAGTTAATAAAATATATCCCAAAGTCAATAAGATATATTACTGGGGTTGATAATTTCGACTAACCCCACCTCAAAAGTTCTGGCCTTAGGTGGTGAGCTGGCAGAATCGTTAGCACGACGGGCAACTTGCTTAGCGGCATTTCGTCCATCTTTGCGTTCTGAAATCAAATTCCGCCGAAGTCGACTTTGCCTTTCATCCTTTCAGGGTCGACAAAATATGTACTAGTTGTGTACTGGGGACGAAAAAATCGACTTAGCCTCTCCCCAAGATTTCAGGCCAAAATTTCGGTACCAAAATTTGAAATCATCATCATCATCATCATCATCATCATCATCATCATTATTATCATTATTGTTATTATTCAAATTCCGCCGAGGTCGACTTTGTCTTTCATCCTTTCGGAGTACCAGTTGCGTATCGGGGTCGATCAAATGGACTGGC
>NC_068986.1:89782393-89783446 GCF_001194135.2 Octopus bimaculoides | reverse complement strand
TATTATTATTATTATTATTATTATTATTATTATTATTATTATTATTATTATTATTATTATTATTCTTGTTTCAGTCATTTGACTGCGGCCATGCTGGAGCACCGCCTTTAGTCGAGCAAATCGATCCCGGGACTTATTCTTTGTAAGCCCAGTACTTATTCTATCGGTCTTTTTTGGCGAACCGCTAAGTGACGGGGACATAAACACGCCAGCATCGGTTGTCAAGCAATGCTAGGGGGACAAACACATACACACAAACATACACACATATATACACATATATACGACGGACTTCTTTCAGTTTACGTTTACCAAATCCACTCACAAGGCTTTGGTCGGCCCGAGGCTATAGCAGCAGATACTTGCCCAAGATGCTACGCAGTAGGACTGAACCCGGAACCATGTGGTTGGTAAGCAAGCTACTTACCACACAGCCACTCCTCGCCTATATCATTATCATTATTATTATTATTTCTATTATTATTATTATTATTTTTATTATTATTATTATTATTATTATTATTATTATTATTATTATTATTATTATTCTAATTCAGCCGAGGTCGACTTTACCTTTCATCCTTTTGGGATTGATAAATCAAGTACCAGTTGCGTACTGGGGTCGATGCAATTGACTAGTCCTTTCCCCCCAAAATTTCAGGCCTGGTGCCTTTACTAGGAAAGATTATTATTGTTATCAATATTATTATTGTTGTTGCTGTTGTTGATGTCGTTGTTCTTGTTACTGCTACTGTAGATGTTGCAGTTGTTTGTGCTGATGATATTCTCATTAGCTATTTTTTTTTTCAAATCATATTTCATTTGCAATTAAATTCCTAAAATGGCAAATTAATTACAAACGAGGCGGTGCTGGTTGTCAATTCATCACGTTTAGTTGGAGAAAGCAAGAGGTGATGTGCGAAGGCGGCCAGACCTTTACAGGATTCTTCGATGTGCACTCCGCCACTCTGCCTAATTCCATCTTTGGCAACCACCAACACCATCACCACCACCACCAACAGCAGCAGCAGCACCACCACCACCACCACCACC
>NC_068986.1:89781740-89782126 GCF_001194135.2 Octopus bimaculoides | reverse complement strand
ATCATCGTCATCATCGTCATTGTCGTCGTCGTCGTCGTCGTCGTCGTCATAAAAGCTACTGCTATTACAATCTTTAATTCTCCTTACTAGCTGTTGACGTCACCGCTGTCATCACGACGACGACCAATAGCAAACTACCATCAGCAGCATCATTATTATCATTGCCTTTGTCGTTGTTACGATCAGGATCGGGATCAGGATCGGGATCGGGATCAACTTCTCTGTCGTCCTTGTTGTCCTCGTTGTCGTCTTCATCGTCATCATAACCATCAGAGTCGGCTTCGTCGTTATCGTCATTGTCGTGGCCGTCGTTGTCGATAACTTCTTCTTCTTCCTCCTCCTCACCTCCTCCTCCTCACCTCCTCCTCCTCACCTCCTCCTCCTCA
>NC_068986.1:89776863-89779790 GCF_001194135.2 Octopus bimaculoides | reverse complement strand
CCTATTCCTTCTCATCCTCTCTTCCTCTTCCTCCTCTTCCTATTTCTCTTTCCCCTTCCTATTTATATTCTTCCTCTTCTTATTTCTCTTTTCCCTCTTCTTCTTGTTTCTCCTCTTCCTCCTCCTTCTCCTCCTCATCCACATCTTCATAACTACCATCAACAACATTATACCACGACGACGACGATGACTACGATGACGCTGACGACCGCTTCCACCGCCGCCGCCGCCGCTGCCGCCACCACCACCACCACGACCACCACCATTACCACAGTCGCTGCTACTACAATAATCATTAGCATTGTGACTATCATCATTTTTATTACATTCCGTTTGTCTTACTAGTTACATAACCAACAATGTTGTTATTCGCAGAGATTTGGAGATGGATTTCTGGAATTCTCGAAGACGGAATTCTGGAGACGAACCACTATCCTAATGGAGCATATTTTAATCCCTCATCTGCATCTACAAAGACTGTGGGAAATAATTATATTAAAGAAAACTGATAAAAGAAAAATCATTATTCTTGTCCAACGAAATAGCGGTGAAGAAATCATGTGAAAAAGGAAAACCGGAATAAAATATTAAAGAAATATAAGATGAAGAAAAAAAAAAAAGAAAAGAAAAAGAGTACTAGGAAGTGACAAACAAACAGCACATCTGATCTTGGCAAAATCGTATTATAAGCTATGTTTGGAAAACATGAGCATTTCTTTAATAATAACCAAACACTAAAACATTTTAACATCAATACACAATTAACATCTGAAGATAAATGAATAGCAACGTTCAATAAAAATCTGCTGAAACCAGTCTCAATGCATAATTTGTTAATAGGCGAAAATATTAATTTTTCCAGATAAAAATATATATCCTAAGGACTGCAGTGCAATAATATATTTACCAACAATATACAAAGCCTTGATGTTTATACATTCCAATATAAGAGTGTCTGATGTGGAAAATAATATCTTAGTAGAGAAATAGAAAGAATGTCGGAGAAATATATATACGGAAGTAATCAACAGCTGTTGCTAAATTAAGTATTTATTGAATATAGCAGCAGAAAAATAAAAACAAGCATAAATAAACATTAATTATTGACAAAGATTGATTACTGAACAGACATTGACAGCATATCACACTCCTCGATATCGGAGATACTATCTCAACAAACACATATGCTGTTATTCTTTATTAACTACCATCAACAAACACATATGGTTTCCTAGTGGTCGAAGCTAATACAAAGAAGATAACCATTCCACCATAACATGAGGTGGATTAGAAATTTGAATTTGAAATTAAAAAATCATTAAGAAAACGATGCAAAGAATTCATATATTACGAAGTTCTTGAAATTTCTAGTCGGTGGAAAACATGTATAACACTATTTCATTCCTTTTAGAAATCGCCAGTATGATATAATCTGCGACTTAGAATTAAACATTTTACAAATTGAGACATTTCATTAAAGATCATGGAATATTCTTCCTCTTCTTAGTAGTTTAGGAAGATAGAAAGTGCATCCAGAATAATAATTGTGTCAACAAAAGCTGTGGGTCTAACACTAAGGCTGTGAGTCAACTACATTATGTCAAAATGGAAAATGTAAATACAAATATACCGTATTTCAACGTCTATAAGGAACCCTCGTGTATAAAATACCCCCTAATTTTGGGGGCTTAGAGTTTGGAAAAAAGGTTTTTTAAGGGATTATAATACTATCCATGTATAAGAGACTCCCATATTCTTTAAACTAAATTTTTGACAAAAAAGGGTTCCTTATACACATTAAAATACGGTGTTTGTCAAAATGGAAAATTATACAAATAAGATAAAGAAAACTCAACCCTGTCATTATGAAAAGAGGAAGTTTTGAAAGAATCCCTGCCTTCGTTACTCTTCTGTTTAGTTTTGATTCTATTCTTTGTTGAAAGATGAATGAATGAAAAAAAAAATATCAGCCAAAAATAAAAACTAAGCTTGGTAGTAAAGTTGAAGAAGAACTCAAAATAAGGTTTTCAAATTCAGTTGAAAGAACAAATTTGAAAGAAGTGGGTTAGTTGGTTATACACCCTAGTACTTTGTTTTATCGACCCTGGAAAAGTGAAAGGCAAAATTGACCTCGACGGTATCTGAACTAAGAATGTGCACAATCAGTAGAAATACACATAGCGGCATTATTATTACTACAGAACAGAAACGTCAGCACGTTAGCGGCGGTGTCGGTCGTCAGCGTCGTCGGTCGTCAGCGTCGTCGGTCGTCAACGTCGTCGGTCGTCAGCGTCGTCGTAGTCATCGTCGTCGTGGTCGTCGTGGTATAATGTTGTTGATGGTAGTTATGATGATGTGGATGAGGAGGAGAAGGAGGAGGAAGAGGAGAAAGAATGCTTAGTGCTATTTCGTCTGTCTTTACGTTCTGAGTTCAAATTCCGTTGAGGTCGGCTTTGCCTTTCATCCTTTCGGGATCGATAAATTAAGTACCAGCTGCGTACTGAGGTCGATCTAATCGACTGGCCCCTCCCACCAAATTTCGGGCCTTGTGCCTAGAGTAGAAAAGACTATTACTACAGAATAAGGCGGCGAGCTGACAGAATCGTTAGCACGCTGGAGAGAATGCTTAGTGGCATTTCGTCTGTCCTTACGTTCTGAGTTCGAATTCTACCAATGTCGACTTTGCCTTTCATCCTCTCGAGATCGATAAATTAAGTATCAGCAAAACACTGATATCGATGTAATCGACGAGTCCCCTCCCTCCGAATTTCAGGCCTTGTGCTTTTAGTAGAAAGAATTACTTCAGAATTTTCCTTCGACCACCTCCGCGACCGCAGTCACCGCCACGACCACGACGACAACCACAATCACTACTACTACTACTACTACTACTACTACTACTACTACTACTACTACTACTACTACTA
>NC_068986.1:89775471-89776793 GCF_001194135.2 Octopus bimaculoides | reverse complement strand
CTGCTGCTGCTGCTACTACTACTACTACTACTACTACTACTACTACTACTACTACTACTACTACTACTACTACTATTACTACAGCGGCGACTACGACGACCACCACTACCAATGCCACAAGCACAACTACTACCATCACTATCACCATCACCCCTATTGATCACTAACACTACCACAGCTGCTGCCATCGACACCGCCGCCGCCGCCGCCGCCACTACTATTCTATAACACAAGCGCACAGCCATTTCTTATCCTTCCTTTCTTTCTCTTTCCTATCCTCTCTTATCCATCAATCCCATAGAAGGAATATCACACATGATCTTCCTCACCTATCTACCCCTTTAACTATCTCTCCAGCACCCACACCCACCATTCGGGTTTTCCTCCAGTCATTCATCATACAAAGACAAAACTACGTTACACACGAGAAGATGACAATAACAAGCACCTTCTCGAGTTTGCTTTCTTGATGAAAGTTGACAAAAATTGCGAAAACAACATTTGCAATTTCAAGACATAAACGAACATAAAAGCAAAAAAAAACAAAAAACAAAAAAAAACAAACAAACATAAAAATCCTAAAAAACAACTCCCAAACAAACAAACAAACAAACAAACAAACAAACAAACAAACAAACAAACAAACAAACAAACAAAAACTGATCCTTAACCCAGTGCAAGAAAAATAAATAAAATGAAATAAAATAAAAAAAAATGAAACATAAAAATAGACGAAAACCCATTCTTTAGCTAATTAATGTTTTGAAACAAATTTTTTGTTCAGTATCTATCTATCTATCTATCTATCTATCTATCTACATATATACTTATATATGTATGTATGCATGTATGTATGTATGTATGTATGTGTGTATGTGTGTAAGTATGTAGATATATATATTCTGTATATATGCGTTTATAGAAATTTTAAGTATTTTTCCTCTTGTTTAATTTTCTTAAAAAATATTGTGTGGTCGAGTAAATGATGGGTTTGTCGCCAGAGAAAAAAAAAAATTCCTTTGATCTTCAGAGTCTTAAAATTTCGTTCTGCTTTTTAAAAAATTCACTGCAGCTAGAAGTCAATAATAACGGATCACTGAAAATGACGTAGCATAGCGTGTATGTATGCATGCATGTATGTATGTATGTATGTATGTATGTATGTATGTATGTATGTATGTATGTATGTATGCATGCATGTATGTATGTATGTATGCATGCATGTATGTATGTATGTACGCTTGTACGCATGTACATATGTATATACGTATATATATTCAAGTATATATGAACATATATATATATATATATATATATATATA
>NC_068986.1:89774476-89775240 GCF_001194135.2 Octopus bimaculoides | reverse complement strand
AATTAATGATGTTATAATTTCATATATATGTATGTATGTGCGTGTGTGTGTGTTTGTGTGTGTGTGTGTGTGTGTGTGTGTGTGTGTGTGTGTGTGTGTGTGTGTGTGTGTGTATAAAGAAACACAGAAAAGGTAATAAGTGTTTATGCTTATATAATGTTCACGTGTTTCCGAAGATCGGCAAAAGATCAATTACAAGAATTTAAATGCCCAGTTACATGACAACTGCAGCCAACGTTCTTCACCTGCATTATTGACAAACGTATGCATTATGTATAACACCACTTATGTTTTCTCTGTTCCTTCCTTTCTTTTTTATACAACATACAACTTCGTACACACGTTATAAAGATTGTGAAAGCATGTCAGAGATACAACTGGATTGTGGAACCGATCTACCCTGCATATAGCTTTTCGTAACATGTTGCGCTTTCCGTTGCACCTTTTGGTTTATATATTTGTATACACACTCATATGTATATACACACACGAATTTACGCAGGCACGCACACACACAATCACACGCACATACACACAAATATATGTATATCTATATGTATGTGCGTGTGTGTGAATGTGTGTGTGTATACTCTGTCAGTATATGTATGTATTGCACTCTTCTTCCAGAATTAAGAGTATTTTAATTCTGATTTCTAACAATGTATGTGCTTCGGCAGACTTAGTCACACTTAGTGACGATTAAATTTTTCCTTTATGGTACTACATTGCGCCTAGCTGTTTATATTAATATATATATATATATA
>NC_068986.1:89770581-89771645 GCF_001194135.2 Octopus bimaculoides | reverse complement strand
TATATATATATATATGCATGTGTATGTGTGCGTGTGTGCGTGCGTGCGTGGTGGTGCTTACGTCCCTGTTAATTCGTGGTTCGGCAAAAAAGTCCGATAGAATAAGTTTCAGTACTTAAAAAGAATTTAAGTATTGGGGGTCGATTAGATAATATTGCTTACGTATATATATATATAAGATTCATTTCTTTACAAAATGTATTTTCTCTCACTCTTCTTCTTTCTTCACTCCCTCTCACCTTTTCCTTCTTCACTCTCTTTCCTTTTCCTTATTCACTCTCTCTCTCACTCCCATCTCTTTCTCCCTCACTCCATCAATAACTCAACTTCTTTCGATTTTACAAATGTCTATTTTCAATATTTGGGTAGCGCATTCCCTATTTAACTTCTCACTGTACTTCCTCTCTTTCTATCTCTTACTCTATCATTCTCTCTTCATTCTGTCTCAACTATTCTGGCTAGCGTTTACCGTTGTAACGATTTCTGGTACCAAGTAAATTATTACACCCATTTTTCATTGTTTACAATCTTCTGTACCAGTGTATTTGTGTATCAGTAAATAAGCAAGCCTAGAAGGAACGTGTCAAAATTGCCTCCAGTGTCAAGGTCAGCCAAAAGAATGTCTCTGTCGAAGGAAAGAGAGACAGCTGAAAAAAGGAAAGCATGCCAAGAAAGAAACAAACTGTGCACTACAACAGCCAGAGCATCTGAGAATGATGAGACTAGAGCTCGGCGTATATGTTGTTGGCACTCCGTCGCTTACGACGTCGAGGGTTCCAGTTGATCCGATCAACGGAACAGCCTGCTCGTGAAATTAACGTGCAAGTGGCTGAGCACTCCACAGACACGTGTACCCTTAACGTAGTTCTCGGGGATATTCAGCGTGACACAGTGTGACAAGGCTGACCCTTTGAATTACAGGCACAACAGAAACAGGAAGAAAGAGTGAGAGAAAGTTGTGGTGAAAGAATACAGCAGGGTTCACCACTATTCCCTGCCGGAGCCTCGTGGAGCTTTAGGTGCTTTCGCTCAATAAACACTCACAACGCCCGGTCTGGGAATCG
>NC_068986.1:89765327-89766209 GCF_001194135.2 Octopus bimaculoides | reverse complement strand
GAGTAAAGCCGCTTGGCAAAGATTGATCTTCATCTCTGCTGTGCATGCGCACAAAATTTTATCGTTCTAGCTCACGTCCGCTGCTTACAACAGTGCTTGAAAGTAACGTGTGTAGCGTGTGATCGTCGCATTGACCATGACGAAGAAAGTTGAGCAGAAAATCTGCATCAAATTTTGCCAAAAGCTTGGCGGTACCTGCTCAGAGGTCTACGCAAAGTTTTCAAAAAGTTTTCATCGTTCTCGACACAATCAAGGAGACCTTGTGCAACTGAAACTCGAGTGTCGTTTTGGTCAGCTGAAAACAGTCTTGGCACAAACTTGGCAGACACGCGTCTCATACCCAAATCTTCAGTGATAACGAACTGAACTGAACCATAACTAATCTGCACATCCTCTGATAACTTACAGATGGTGATTCGACGATTTCCCCTCACAGTCGCATGCATATCTGCAATGTTTTTCTCAGTTTTGCTGGTTGCGGGTCTCCCAGAACGTTAATCAATATCGCTATTTGTTTTTTAGCTATCTTGGAAACGTCTGAACCAATCGTACACTTGTGTGCGGCTCAAACACTCCTCTCCATACACTTTCTGCAACTTTGCGTTGGCTTTTGAGCAGGTATCGCCATGACAACTTTTTCTGCCATGGTGAATGCGACGATCACAAGTTACTTCCAAGCACTGCTGTAAACAAGGGAAGTGAATTAGAACGTTAAAACTTAATGTGCATGCATAGCTGAGGTCAAACTTAATCTGTTCTTAACTCTGCGTACTTTAGCTTCGTTACTATTGCACCAGTCTGAATACTTATTGATCAGACCTCGTATATGTATACTCACAGACACACAGACACACAGACACACAGACACACACACGCACGCAC
>NC_068986.1:89760628-89764853 GCF_001194135.2 Octopus bimaculoides | reverse complement strand
CACACACACACACACACACACACACACACACACACACACACACACACACACACACACCGGAATATCACTTGCTAGAAATAGAAGTTAACACCTCAAATCCATATATTTCTCACTATTAAGAAACACGCTCGGTGAATGTAACGAATGTAATAAAAATAGGCGTTACCTAGCAAGAACAGGTATCTTGTCCTAGATATTGACAGGTAAAAGTCAACAATATCAAACTGCATACATTTGTAGTTATGCTTATGGCTAATCCCTTCAAACCAATCTATTACTGACTTACTATTTTTCCAAATTCTCAAACTTAATTCACTATCTAACTTTGTTAAAATACGATCTAAAATATATTTTCTAATAATACCTATTTCAGTTTTCGCCGGATTAATCAATCTACATTTAGGGTTTCTATTAAAATTGGCTTTATGGACTTTTAGGGTAATAAAAGCGAGTCGGTGGTGGAAGATATTCTATCTTATCGCTAATCTTAAGATTGTTAGCTATTCTTCTTGCCTACAAATTCATCTCTGTATAAATTTGTGTTATCGTTTTTGTATGTATCTGTGATGCTATTCGAAATTAGACGCTTGTAAACCCTTATCAACCGCGTATAAGTTTTTTTGTCTTATCAGAATTAACGAAGATCTTATTTGAGCTGTCAATTTCTTTAATTTTTTCTTTCATACCTCTCTGTAATTGGTTGCTGCATTTACGGAATCTATATAATCATTTAATAATTTGTTCCTCTTCTCCCCACTTACTTATCTCTTTCCCTCGCCAACTGTTACGTTTAAGATCATTCCATTCCTTTTTCTTTTCCCCTCCCTACGTTTAAAATATACTTCTCATCTAGCTTGTCTGTTATAACTTCTATATGTATACACCAAGAGATGTTCATATGCGAGCATGGTTGCGTACACATATATATAAATGTGTATATGTGTATTTGTGCGTATATTTATGTCTTACATATATATGCCTGTATATGTATGTGTTCTGTGTGCATGCATATGTGTATTTTGATGTATATATGTATATTATAGATGGTCTAGTATGCGTATATACTGTTGTAAAATATCTATGTAATGCAGCGTGAAAATTTTAATTTTAACTTTAATGTGTTAATTGAATTATATTTCGTATATAATTATTTACAGTATGCTCTTTGAATCCACTCTTCGATTTAAGGTTTTATGTAATAGGATGAATTTGTATTGAATTCATTTATTTTGTTTATTTTGTTCATTGCATGCTTAAGACCGTTAATTGAAAGAACCAATGAAACAAATCCATTTTTAAAGATGCATCCTTTAACTAGATTTGATCACATCGTTATTTCTGTTCTATTTTAACAAAACTGTCCGATAAACGGGAACGTGAAACTCTGAGTAACAGCTTTTGTTATATTTCTGCTGCTTTTAAATAAAGTATATATATACGACAAGCTTCTTTCAGGTTCCGTCTACCAATTCCACTCAGAAGGCTACGTTCGGCCCGTGGCTATAGTAGATGACAATTCCTCAAGTGGGACTGAACCCGAAATCATGTGGTTGGGAACTAAGCTTATTAACACACAGCCATACCTGTGCAATTTTCCCTTTCATTGTTCTCTGTCGCCTAGTATTGAAATGTGGCCTCTATGTAATCTCACAAATATTTGAAGCTATTTAAATCTTGCATATTTTCGAACATGAAACTGTGACTAAATTACGCTGATTTTAAAATTGAAAGCAAACATCCTTATATACTGATAAAAGTATCTTAGTTGTAAGAAGACATAATCTGATTTGCATATTGAAACATATTGATTTGTAATATAATAAAGTTGCATATCTGTAACAGAGTTGAAAAATTTCGAATAAACAGCTTGCGTCATTCAAGCAATTTAAAGACAAAAACACTTTTTCTAGGGGAAAGCAGCTCTAGCACAACACACTGGGAAAATTAGGCAATTATATGGAACACTAAAATCAAAGACCTCACAAATATGCTTAATACAATTAAAAATAAGAAGATATTAATAAAGAGAACAGGTGAGGTCATTCCTGGAAAAAAGAAGAAAAGAAAGATGTACGTTAGTCACGTGTGAGCAACAAGAGAAAAAGAGAAAGAGTGGAGAGAGAAAGAGAGACTGATACACACACACACACACACACACACACACACACACACACACACATATATATGTATATATATAGGGAGAATTCACACAAAAAAAGACGAAGACAGGTGGTGTAGACAACAAACAGATGTATTAGTATAACGCTCGGGAAATGAAAAACTCTTTAACGTTTCGAGCCTACGCTCTTCCACAGAAAGGAACACAGAAAGAAACAAGGAGAGAAAATAGAAATAGGTTTAGTGGCTAGCGATCTATCATGGCAAATGCCGGACAGAAGGGTCACACAGGAGAGCTAAGAAGAAGGGGAGATAATAAAGTAGTGTACCCACACACATGTATATAGACAGTCAATTTTCTATATACATTCATTTACGCATTTGTATATGTATACATACATGCGTAGATATATACATTCACACGGATATATTTAAGTAGGTGTGTATGTGGGCATGAGAGTGTGTACGTGTGTGTGTGTTTGTACGTGAACTTTTTGCATAAACAAACGGAATTTTTAGATTCATACTTACGCATACACATGCACACATACATACATTCGTACGTACATACATATATACATACATACACACATAAATATCAAGTGTCGAAGTGCATCCCTTGACCAAGTTTGCATACGTAAGGCTGATAACATCATAAGACTTGGAAGGCAGCTCCTTGAGCAACACTCTTTGTCTGATAACCTAGAATACATGGCCAAAAAGTCGCACAGCTCTATCACAACGTATCATTAGATGAAAGAATGAGCCTATATGAGCAGAAGACTATACATGGATGTTTGTAGAAAGCTCCGTGATGATAGTAACATCGATCATCAAAGCAGTTTATCATGGACCAATAGTCGGATTACTACCTCCCACTTTGAAGGGTATGCGTTTGCAATCCAGAAACAGGAAGTATCAACCAAGTTCCTGGTGCACAAAAGGGATAGACATGAAGGTAAACCGTAAAATGTGACAACCGATGCAGACTTTGTGTTGTTCACACTGAAGGTATCACCCACATCATAAGCAGTTGTCCGAAAATGTCATCACGGTTTATCTACCGATGAGATATGACGTTGTAGCCATGACACTCTATAATGAAATTCGTCGGAAGGATAAACCCGAGGACAAAGAAATAAGAACCCACAATATGATAGAAACCATAGTCACTCATAATAAAAAGGAATACTGGTGGAATGTACCAGTGAAGACCTCAATAAAATGTAAGCACAACAGACCTGATATAATGATTTGGGATAGAGAAGAGAAACTGTGCACAGTTGTAGAAATTAGCTGCCCAGCGGATGTTAATATAAAGCTGAAGATTAGTGAAAAAGAGAACACCTATACTGAACTATTGAGAAATCTGCAGTTACTCTATCCAGATTACAAGTTCAGGTTTATACCTGTAATTATTGGGGTCCTGAGAATTGTAACACACTGCCTAAATACAAATTTCGAAAATTTAGGCTTCTCAAAACCAGAAAGGAGAAAGCTAAATCGAAGACTACAGATCCAATCCATCACTAGAACTGTAAAAATCTGTAAAACTTTGCAGAAGTTTATCATCTAAATATATACGAGCATGTTTAGATATGCAGCTATATGCATGAGAATACATACGTAAAACATACAAATCTGCAAATACAGACATACATAAATACATACATATAAAAAAAAAACTTTGTTTATGACATTGAGATTCCAATGAAGGAAACTTGGATGTAGGTTAGAAACCGGTTCTTTCTCTATTGGCAAGAAATCTTGAAATAAACTGAGTAATGACATACATGGGTATAAATACATGTATAAACATACATACACAGGCACATGCACACACAGACACGCATACATAAATACATGCATATATATACTGGTATTCTTATACATACGTATACACACATACATACATACATACACACACACGCATGCACAGTCATACATGTATAATTTTCTAATTGCTATAAACATTTATGCCACTGTGTGTATGCGTGAGTGTGTATATATATGTGTAACTACATACGTGTATATACATACATACACACATAATACATACATATATACATATATATACACATACATACATACATACATACATATATAT
>NC_068986.1:89757333-89758398 GCF_001194135.2 Octopus bimaculoides | reverse complement strand
CACCACCACCACTACCTCCAGCACCTCTACCATCACTTCCACCACCACCACCAATACCCCAGCACCTCTACCCCCCACCAATACCCCAGCACCTCTACCACCACCACCACCACCACCACCATCACCACCACCACCATTACGATAACTGACTGCAAACCCTACAGTCACCATGAGCCATATCAACACCACCAACACGGCTAACGTCAAATAACCATGACGATGACAGCGGCCACTGCTATCCCCCCTTCCCCCTTCCCCCAACCATCTTCGATATTTCCATCGATACAAACATTAAAATGATATACTACCTTCGTCCTCATTGAAATTACCATTACCACTACTAACGCCATAATCATCATCACCATCATCATCATCACGAAGGCCATCAGTACCACCGATACCGTCCCCACTACATTACCATCAAAATTACCATCACCATTAGCAACACCTAAGCCATTATGTTATCATCATTGTTACCATTAGCAACGCAAAAGACAGAACCATGATTACTATCAGTATCACCAGTGCCCACTATTACAACAATGTCACTACTAACACCGCGCACTACAGCCAATACTTCTGCTAGAACCACCACAGACACTGGCACCAGCTTATATTGCAACCAAAATCGAAACGAGATTTGCAAGCTTTGTCATGTGCAAAACACCTAGTGCTTTATGGCGTCTTTACCGAACCACTCCACAGAGCCTCTGACCTGAACTGCTAGAAATAGCAATCGAATCTGTCTCGAATCATATTCTGTCCTTAAATAAAATAGGAAGGATGTAAGTTATTACATTCAGTGCCATTGTCAGGATATGGGATCACAATGCAAAGAAAAAGAAAAAGGAAAAGAAAAACAAGAACTAGAAGGATAAACAGTATAGCAAATAGCAACGCAACGTTAGACAAAAAAATCACCACCACCACCACCACCATCATCATCATTCTCACCACCTCCATAACTATGACCACCACCACCACCACCACCACCATCATTCTCACTACCACAATCATTCTCACCACCACCATCATTCTCACCACCACCATCAATCTCACCACCAC
>NC_068986.1:89755291-89756194 GCF_001194135.2 Octopus bimaculoides | reverse complement strand
TACATACATACATACATACATGCATACATACATATATACATACATACATAAATCCATCCATACATACATACATGCACATAGACATACATCAGTATGCGTGTATATTGATAAATTACCACGTAGAAAAATAGATATACACTCACATTTATATACAAGCACAAACATGCACAAATATATATATATATATATATATATAGAAATTCAACGTATACAACATATACAAGCATGTACACGTGGATGCATGTATACAGACATTTACGCCAAATTATGCATGCATATCGGTTCAGCAGCATTAATGGTGTGCTCCAGCATGGCTACAGGTGCACAGGCTTGAAACAAGTAAAATAGTAAATCAATAAGCATACATACACACTAACATACACTCTGACACAATACACACACACACACACACACATACACACACAGACACACACACACACACACACACACACACACATACACACACACACACACATATATATATAGGCGTTGGAGCGGCTGTGTGGTAATTAGCTTGCATACGAACCACATGGTTCCGGGTTCAGTCCCATTGCGTGGCACCTTGGGCAAGTGCCGACCAAAGCCTTGTGAGTAGACGGAAACTGACAGAAACCCGTCGTATATATTTGTATATATATATGTATATGTGTGTGTGTATATGCTTGTGTGTCTATGTTTGTCCCCCTAACATCACTTGACAACCGATGTTGGTGTGTTTACGTCCCCGTAGCTTAGCGGTTCGGCAAAAGAAACAGATAGAATAAGTACTAGGCTTACAAAGAATAAGTTCTGGGGTCGATTTGCTCGACTAAAGGCGGTGCTCCAGCATGGCTACAGTCAAATGACTGAAACAAGTAAAAGAGAGGGAGAGAAAAGAGTATATATATATATATATATATATAT
>NC_068986.1:89751178-89754942 GCF_001194135.2 Octopus bimaculoides | reverse complement strand
ATGTTGAAAACCGTTTGCTGGTATAGAGCGTCGCGTATACGTATGTCTGTGTAAACTTAAAATAGACTGTGTAGAGCGATATAATATATATATATATATATATATATATATATATATATTTATACGTGGCTGTATGTATGTGTGTGTGCGCGTGTGCGTGTGTATGTGAGCGCGCTTTTCAATAGAGCAGTGGTGGGTATCTGAGTTCTGTGAAAGGTACTGCATTGGGTGCTTGTGTGCGGTTGCGTATAAAAGCGATGATGAAGTGGAATAGTGAAAAGAGGGAAAACAAAAGCTACTTATTTATCATTTCAACATAAATTGCTTTCCAATTTCACAGATGGCAGTTCCAATGTGTTTCGATGTGTTCTTCATCGTTCTATAGCATAATTAAAACAGTTTTTGGCTTGAACGATCATCACTGCAATTGCGAAACTACCTGTCAGATCATTGCGCTACTTCATTGAATAGAACAAACAATGTAGGACCAGAAAACTGCTCAGCAGATATGCGTTGCTGTATCTCCATTAAAAGTTAAGTGTTTATCATCTTAATGAGATTAAAAAAAAACATTCTTTCATTTTTAACTTTACATTAGATTAAAATAAAACGGTTCTCTTGTAGAAATACATAGATTTGGGCCGGTTTTCTTTTCTTTTTAAGAAATCATAAAGTATCATCTACAGAATTTTATTGAACCCGCCTTCAATACCTCTTGTAAACATATATATATATATATTTTACAAATGTGAATAAAAGAAATAAAGTGAAATTTGAATTATAAAGCATATTTGTTGTAGAATGAATTTATTTCCTCTCGGTTTTTAATGATTAGTGCTGAATCATTGCCACTGAAAAGTAGCCTCTTCTGGATTTGCAAAAAAAAACACATCACATCTCACCTAGAAGGCTACGCTTTTGTTATCCATGAACAGGTGATAGTTTCTAAATATTTGATAAACATGGGAAATAATGACACTGCTAGACCTCCACGTTGTAAGAAATAATTACTGATTGTGGCCATACCAGCATGGAAGGTATCATCCATATCTTTTTCTGCCCTAGGCATACCAACTTATCAAAAATCATCAACATTACTAATTTTTGATTTAGACAATCGCTAGTACCACAGATTCTGCTTTTCAACATGCAATTAAATGTTAGTAAGAGAATAAAAAGATTCCTATAATATTCTTTAGAGGTTAGTTACATAATATGAACACCAGCTAATTTGAAACTTGGTCAATTTTTACAAACGTGATAATGAAATCATGAAAAAGATGCACGACTCCATATATATTTATGTGGCTTTCACATTTTTACTTCTCTGAGTTGTTTGGGAATCTGCGGGGATCTGAAAGATTGACATAGATATGTTGGAATTCTATATTTGGATGTAGTATAGGTGTAACATAAGTTTCTCCATGTGTTACGAAAGGAAAGGAGATTGACCAAATATTGTTTGTTCTACAGTTTGATTGGATAACAAGACGCAGTAAAGCTCTTACTGCGATTATGCCAAATATTCCATCACTTCTATTGAGTTGTTGGTAAGTTTACAATAATCCCAATAATTACATATACTTGCGTATTCATTGATTCAGGTAAAGTCCGTGTGGTAGGAAAAGTCACCAATACTCAAGGAAGGAAAACTACGTTAGTCACAATTAGTGACAATTGATACACCCACATTCACAGTCGTAACAATATACGTACGTATTTCCTTCATCTATTAATACTTATTACCTCAACATATATATCTTCACTAGCTGCACTAATCTTTTTAATTGCTAATTTTTTAATTTTAAATATATTCCCTCACCTTAACTTAAGCACCTTTTTCTGGCACTTTAACTCTCTTTGCCGACCACTGAACCAAAGTTAAATATGAGAGAGAAAGAGAGAGAGAGAGAGAGAGAAAGAGAGAGAGAGATAGAGATAGAGATAGAGAGAGAGAGAGAGAGAGAGAGAGAGAGAGAGAGAGAGAGAGAGAGAGAGAGAGAGAGAGAGAGAGAGAGAGAGAGAGAGAGAGACAAAGAGCCAGAAAGAGCCAAAGAGTGTCAGAGAGGAAATAATCGTTTGCATGAAGATGAGACTCTTTTGACTAAAACAATTTCTATGGCATAAATGGATTAGTATTGCAATCATTTCGAACCTGGTGGTAAGGGCTTAAGTAAGTTAATCAGCTAGTAAGTAAGAAAGCGAATAAGTAAAAAGCGTAGGTAAATTAGTATGTAATTAAGTAAGAGAGTGAGTAAGTGAGTGAATGAGTAACTAGTACTAATGCCCCGACACTTCTCAGGGCCTCCATAACTGGTGATGGAGAGGGTGAAGAGTATCCGCAAGCCAGATACCTCATCTAAATGTTTGCCTCAGAGTAGACTCTGCTATCGTGGACACGCCAAGGACCACATGGTAATGTTAAACCACTAGTTGGATTAAATCTGTAATTCAAGCAGGTCAAGGCGGTATTTTAACTCAGGGAAGCGTCCCATCCGCCTCTGTATAGATTCCGTTAATGCATCGTCTGAGACTGATACTTTATTTAATAATCCCGGAATAAAGGCAATGTTATTTTTGTCTATGAAAGTATGACTTCAAACCCTTTTAAATCCAGACACCATTTCCACAAGCATTTTTAAAGAAGATAAATCAGAACCGTTTCATCTGAAATAGTTTACAATATTTACAGCAGTAGCATACGTAGGGATCTTGAGACCTTGCAATCTATGTTCTATGGAGTGTTTTCATACAGACTCTCAAAAGTGCTTTTGCTCAACTTTTACTTTGAGAGATTAACCTCTTGCATGGATAAAAAAAATCGTTCATATAAATATATCAACAAAACATTTACATCGTTAATAACATTCCGGCCTTCGAACGTTGCAAGTTACATACGCTTTGCTACCTTCGCTGCCTTCGGGGATGTAAGTGTAAATATTCCAAGACATGCCGGTTTATGGCTGAAACCAAAATTGCAGGTAACCTTTCAACTTTCCTTGAAACGAGACGCCAAAACGAAACGCAGCTGCGTTGAATGCCGTGAGTGACAGTCGCGAACAATTGACATGAAAACCGAAATGCACGTGCATCTCGTGGAGGTTATAGGTATAAAAATCAACCTGAACTACGTTCTTGGCATTCGTAATGTTCACTTCACTCTGTCCCATTTTCTTTATTTCTCGTCCCTCTCTAATTCTTCTGCCCCTCTGACTCTACCTCTCTTCTCTCTCCCCACGGGACTGGTGTTCGGTCAAGCCTGACCTTTCTTTCTTGGTTCGACTACCATCCGTACAACATCTATATTCTTCACCATGCCTGTCATCTCTTATGTCTCTGCCGTAAGGCTTCACTTTCACACACGCCAGCTTAATTTACTTCGTCCTTAGCCGAAAGACACCTGTTTTTAATGTCCTGTTATTTGCATTTGTATTTGTGTACCATTTCTCCGTTTCTTTTTCGTTCTTGTTTTCGTATACATTCGCTGCCTTCTTCCAAGGAATGTAATGCTCTTAGCTTAGTTTTCCTTGGGGCTGGCCAGATTGGAACACTCTCGAGTATAACCAGCCGAAATTGCAAAGATAATCTGGAACTTGACTGAAGAAAGAAAACTTCGAATGACCCGTCCGTGTCTTTTCTTGTCCCTCTTTTGTATCATCTGTCTGGATGTTTTGTTGTCCCTTTTTTGTATCATCTAGTTGTCTGGATACTTTGCATTCTTGTCCCATTTTTTGTATTCCTTTTCACACACACACACACACACA
>NC_068986.1:89748796-89749552 GCF_001194135.2 Octopus bimaculoides | reverse complement strand
CCTCACCCTCCACCTCACCCACCTCACTCCACCCACTGCCACCAGATCCCACCACTATTATGATAGCTACAAACACCTATCCATAATACCATTAACCATCGCTGTGTAAACCCATTGTCTTCACACACGTCGCTCATCTTTCTTTCACTTTGCATTTCGCCTCATCCCAGATCCTCTCCTAAAGCACTGAATGAAACCTTTCCTGTCCTCTTTTTCTCTCAACCCCTTTAAATCCTTGCTATATAAAACTACACATTGAATATCAATGTTATTATTTACTAGCTTTCTGGTGGTGAGCTGGCAGAATCGTTTTCTTGCCGGACAAAGTCCTAGCGGTATTTCGTCTGTCTTTACACTCAGGGTACTAGTCAAGTGGAGGTGCAATGGCCCAGTGGTTAGGGCAGCGGACTCGCGGTCATAGGATCGCAGCTTTGATTCCCAGACCGGGCGTTGTGAATGTTTATTGAGCGAAAGCACCTAAAGCCCCACGAGGCTCCGGCAGGGGATGGTGGCGAACCCTGCTGTACTCTTCCACCACAACTTTCTCTCACTCTTACTTCCTGTTTCTGTTGTGCCTGTAATTCAAAGGGCCAGCCTTGTCACACTGTGTCACGCTGAATATCCCCGAGAACTACGTTAAGGGTACACGTGTCTGTGGAGTGCTCAGCCACTTGCACGTTAATTTCACGAGCAGGCTGTTCCGTTGATCGGATCGACTGGAACCTTCGACGTCGTAAGCGACAGAGTGCCAACAAA
>NC_068986.1:89746656-89748464 GCF_001194135.2 Octopus bimaculoides | reverse complement strand
GTCAAGTGGAGGTGCAATGGCCCAGTGGTTAGGGCAGCGGACTCGCGGTCATAGGATCGCAGCTTTGATTCCCAGACCGGGCGTTGTGAATGTTTATTGAGCGAAAGCACCTAAAGCCCCACGAGGCTCCGGCAGGGGATGGTGGCGAACCCTGCTGTACTCTTCCACCACAACTTTCTCTCACTCTTACTTCCTGTTTCTGTTGTGCCTGTAATTCAAAGGGCCAGCCTTGTCACACTGTGTCACGCTGAATATCCCCGAGAACTACGTTAAGGGTACACGTGTCTGTGGAGTGCTCAGCCACTTGCACGTTAATTTCACGAGCAGGCTGTTCCGTTGATCGG
This sequence comes from Octopus bimaculoides, assembly GCF_001194135.2. NCBI lineage: Eukaryota > Metazoa > Mollusca > Cephalopoda > Octopoda > Octopodidae > Octopus > Octopus bimaculoides. The sequence goes on along the minus strand of NC_068986.1, from coordinate 89,748,120 downwards.
ATCGACTGGAACCTTCGACGTCGTAAGCGACAGAGTGCCAACAAACGCTCAGGGTTCAAATTCTGCCGAGGTTGACTTTGTCTTTCATCCTTTCAGAGTCTATAAAATAAATACTAGTCAAGTACTGAGGTTGATGTAATCGACTAGCTTCCTCGCCGCAAATCTCAGACCTTGTACCTGTAGTAGAAAAGCTTATATATTAGTTTTCAATTATCCGTTTCTTTCCGCTGAAGAAGGCCTCGCTAGGCTCCAGGCTCTAAGCTCTAAGCTCTGTCTCTCCTCTTCACACTAATGGCGCAAAAAATAAAAATAGGCAACAAGAAAACGATAAGTAAAGAACAACAAATCCATCGCCAGTTTTTCGTACATCTTATAATCGATACACTTTGGATCAATTATATCCTGTTACTTTCGACATGATAATATTAATTTAAAACTGCATCTTTTATTCGTTGTTGTTGTTTCTGTTGTTGTTGATGCTACTGCTGCACTTAATCTAGTTGCAATTAATTCACTCATGTTGCTGTCTTGAAATAAACTTACACTGCAACAGCTCTCCTCGTTGCCAATGTTTTACTGTATTGAAAATTGCTGTATCAGTGCGTGACAGCCTCACCATAAATACAGATAAAAACGAATGAAAGATAAAGACAAACTAAGATCTAATCCAATTATATACAGCAAGTACTATTGGTGAGATTTTTATTTTCGATTCATTTGGTAAAATGCTGATTCCGCAGACCAGAAAACCTATTACGGAAAAAAAAAAAAGAGAAAGAGAAAAGAAAAGAAAATGTGAAAACAAAGAAATGAAAAAATTAAAATAGAAAAATAAGTAAAAATAAAAATAAAAAATGAGAGAAAAAATTTAATTTAATCAGGAAATTGATTAGAATTCAATCAAGGTTGATCAATTATATTCTGTTCTCTTTAGAGGGTTGCTAGTAAGTCCAGTATGTGTCTCTGTGTTAAATATGCCTATCTATTCCTTAAAAGGTAACTTGTGAGCAATTACGTGTGTAATGCACCAATGAATGTCATTTAAAGATCTGATTGTCTTGTTTAACAGATCATTCGCAATCTGCTATATACACTTCAATGAACACAATTTTTCTAATTAACCTGATAATATATAATTCTAACTTCAGTTTTTTTTTCTGTTGTATGTTTCTCAGTTTTGTTTGCTATTACGCTTTGTTGTAATTGTTGTTGCTCCTGTTGCTGTTGCTGTTGGTTTCCTGTTGTTTTTTTTTTCTCTCTCCCGTCTCTTAATGCCTCAGGGTCTAAATACAAAGCAAAATCTACCAAGTATTTTACGGAGCTTTCAACATCCATTTACAAATATTCTTTGCTTTTTTTTCTCTCTCACTGTTTAAATTTAAACCAAATAATTACATCATTATCTTAAAAGGAATAACGAAAGAATTGTGTGCTAAGAGAAAACGCATATACACATTACATACA
>NC_068986.1:89744344-89746485 GCF_001194135.2 Octopus bimaculoides | reverse complement strand
TATATATACAGAATGTACGTATGTATATATGTAGGAATTTAAGAAGCAAACAGCAGAAGAATGATCTTTTTTTTTTAAAAAAAGCAAGTCAAAGGAATAACTGATCGATACTTAATATAGAAAGGCTTTGATGTCATCGCCACCTGCTGGTATTTGTTCGGAATACATCTATAGATTTATAATTTAATAAATGACATTTCTGAAATAAACGATTGCTAATCTAGTGATGTCGGTAAATACTGCAGGCTCCCATACAGCCAGTTCTTAGCTCCAGATTCAGCGAGGCTGACGGATGACAAATAAATAGCCCTACTCCTTGGAGAGACGAAGTCTTTATTACATTATCAAATACTTGTCTCCCTATTTAGCCACCTAAAATCATTATTGCTCTTTCTTAACATTCTTTTTATTCTCAATAACAAAGTAGGGGAGGTCAGGTGGTTGTGTAGATAATATATCAGACTACGTGAAGGCGCATGACCTAGTGCACTCACGATCGCAAGATCGTGGTTTCAATTCCTGGACCGGGTAGTGAATCGTACTCTTGAATAAAGTACTTCCTCTCACATTAGTCTGTGATCACGTCAAAGCTTGACGTGAGGTACACCGCGCACCTGATCAGGTAACGTCAATTTGACGGAGTGAGTAAGCAAATGTACAACACATACATATGATCACAATAAACGAATTATTTTTGCAGGTTGTTCAGCAAGAAATTGCAAGATCGTCATTCTTGGACTACAAGAGACTACAATCATCACATCCGACTATCTGCACATAGGTCATTAGTTAAAATATGCTGCCTTTCTGGCAAGAATACTCTATCATATATTGCCTCACTTCTGGAGCAGGTAACTTATGATCCTTTGTATATATGTATGTATATGCATTTATGGATAATACTTATATATTATGTCACACATGTCCCTCCAGTTAGGCTTATAATCAAAGGAGACTTATATTTGTACCAATAGGAGTTCAATTCAAAGTTATGTCATTCATAATCAAAGCTGGGTGTAATTACTGAAATCAGATAAGATGGGGGTTGAAAATGAATAAAATTACAAAGAATATTTATTCTTGTTGCTTAAAAAGTTGTGCTGTTTATTAGAAATTTCAAAGATGATGTTCCTTTTAATAGATTCCTTTCACCTGCGGTGCTACTCACCTTTTTGTTTCTTTATATCTTTAAAATAGCTACAAACTTTCTGCACATAAAATGCCGATTCAAATTGGGACTGAAATTCGTTTCCTGTCAGTACGATACGATCGGCTTACTTCACATCTTGGGACAGGTAAAAGGCTTTAGTCTAACTTCTAATAAGAATTTGTGCAAAATGTTTTTCATTTCTTTAGCTATGTCTTGGGTCCTTAATTCCTTGATAGATCTGTAAAGGCGCCGTTTTGAGATGCGGGGTGTCTTGGGCATTTTAGGAATTAGAGAGTCCGCAACAATCCAGGTTTGAGTACAGTCAATTTCTGCAAGAAGACGAGAAAGAGAAACAGAAAGAATTAAAGGTAGATAAGAATCAACTCCAGTCAGGACTTGTATTACACTCATCAACCTTGAAAGGATGAAAAACAAAGCTGATCTCTGCAGGGTTTGAACTAAGAGCTCAGAGAGCAGAACAATTTCAACAATTGCCTTGGTCAAGCAGTTTGTTCATTGATGAAGACGGACATGTCATTGTAGTAAGGAGAGTTAATACAAAAGAAAAGCAGAGAACCTTCGTAATCATATATAATTCCTTCCGCTGGTAGATTCCACTTACCAAAAGACTGGATCTGTGAACTGTATAATATTAAACGGACAGCGAATGCATGCATTTTTCATAGTCTTTCCACAACACACACACACACACACGCTCACACATTCATATATATATATATATATATATATATACTTGCATATACATACATAAATACTTACACATACATACATACACACATACATACATACATACATACATGCATACATACATATATATATAGTTCAGTGATTTAAAGATATTTATATTGTTATCTTTTAAAGCATATTTACTGATGTTTTTGAAGCATATATAAATATTTCAAAATTTTCAAACCGAAGTATATTATTCATGCTTATATATATATATATATATATATATATCTTTATATGT
>NC_068986.1:89742673-89744334 GCF_001194135.2 Octopus bimaculoides | reverse complement strand
TGTATATATATGTACATGTCTATATCATATATATATATATATATATGTATATATATATATATATATATATGTATATATACATATATGTATATATACAAACATACAAACGCACGCACACACACACAGACACACACATATATATATATATAAACGTACATGCACAAGCACGCTCACATGTCCATACATATATATGTATTTATGCATATGCATAATACATATTAACAACACCCTAGAGATACGTTCTTGAGTATGATTCATGTTTTCACAAGATTCCTAACATTAAGAAATGATTATATATACATATACAAACATACATAACATACATGCATACATACACAGATACGAACATATATATATATATATATATATATACATACACACATACACATATATATAAATAAATATATATATATATGTATGCATGTATGTATGTATGTATGTATATACATATACTTATATATAAATATACATGCAACCATACATACATACATACATACATACACATATATATAGACTTATATATCATATGATATTTATGTATATTTGAAACTTGCAGCAAATGATGAAAGTGACAAGCAATCAAGATAATTGCAGTATGAAGAAATAATTGTAACATATCTGTATAACTAGTAGATTAGGAGCAGTATATATATATATATATATATATATTTTATATATTTTTTATATATATATATATATATATATATACATATATATATATATATGTGTGTGTGTGTGTGTGTGTGTGTGTGTGTAAAAAGTCACACATTTGTGCCTGCACCCGTTTATATACATAGGCAAGATAATATAAGGTATTACATTGATAATGAAAAACAAAAAAATGGGTGGGGGGGGGGAAGAAAAAAAAATAGAAGTGTAATTTTAATTCCTTTTCGGAGAATGAAATAATTTGAAAGAATAAAGAAACAAACAAAACAAAAAAAAACAAACGAAAAAAAACTTCAACTTAACGAAACAAAAATAAACATAAAAAAGAGCAAAATGACATGAAAAATCTAGACATCGAAAATATAATAAATGTTCCTCTTACCAGAAAAAAATTATATATATATAAATATGTATATATACATACATATATATATATATATATGTTTATATACGTATATATATATTCATACATATGTATATAATATGTATATATGCATATATATGTACATATATATATGAACATATGTATACACACACACACACACACACACACACACACACACACACATATATATATATATACATACATGTATGTATCTATGTATGTGTGTATATATAGAGATTCGCATTGCTATTTGTTTCAGTTCTTTATTCATATTTACATTATAAATTATTTACATATTTACAAATGCAAATTATTTGAAAGAGTTATTCATTCAAATGATAAATTCTTATAAAATGAATATTTATTCAAGTTTCTATAATTTTCTAATTTTTTTTTCCATTTTTAGCAAATCTTTTGCTGTCTCCACCGCCTTTCACTCACCTGCCACTTCTTAAAATTGTTGCTATATGATTGTGGTGAGGATATGAGGTGGGGGGTTTGTTGGTATAAATATTCATCGGACTGTCCCTCTCTAAGGCTAAAATTAACAAAACAAAATCCAGATAATATATATATATATATATATATATATATATATATATATATA
>NC_068986.1:89741201-89741833 GCF_001194135.2 Octopus bimaculoides | reverse complement strand
ACACACACACACACACACACACACACACACACACACAAACTTACGCACACGCACACACACGTACACACAAACTTACACACACACGCGCAATCATACATGTATACACACGTTAACACATACTTCAATGACACGTGTTCAAAATTTTATCACATGACAAGCAAGATTTTGATAAAATTAACATTATAACTCCTTAAAGTTATTTATTCAAATATTCTCATTGTTCCCTTCTTTCTCCTTACACAACCCACATTTTCATATAGTTCGAACCATAAAACACTCACCACTATTCCTGTCTCTAACACTTACTCCCCCCCCACTCCCCCCCACCAGTTGGCATCCTTAAAATAGTTCTTAGTTTCATAGTCTAAATCAGATTATTTTCTACCCAGCTATTTTTCCATGTTTTAGGCTTCAGTTGTATTTGTCGATTGTCAGTTCAGCTCTTCTATGTTTTTTGTGTGAATATAAATATTATACGTAGATATGGACATATATAAGTGTACGTAGGAAGGTACACACACACACATTATTATTATTATTATTATTATTATTATTATTATTATTATTATTATTATTATTATTATTATTATTATTATCATATGTATCTGTATGTGTGTATATATATATATATA
>NC_068986.1:89735871-89740839 GCF_001194135.2 Octopus bimaculoides | reverse complement strand
TATATATATATATACACACACACATATATATACATACATACATATATAAATATATGCATATATATGAGTGCGTGTGTATGTATATGCATGTGGGGGAAGGTATGAGTTTGCATACATTTCTAATTCATTTATCTTTCTCATCTATTGTCAGTCTCTTATTTTCATACTTAGCGATTTGTTAATAACACACCAACCTCCACCACTATTGTATATGTTCTCACCTCACCCCAGCACCATCTTTCATCTCTTTTATATCTTATCTTCAACACCATTTCCATCATTGTCATCGGCATCGTTGTTGTTTTCATCGCCGAGTTCTTCATAAAGAAGCTGATGATGTTGATGATGCTGATGATGAAGCTGGTGATGACGATGATGATGACGGCGATGATGATGACGGTTAGATGTTGATGATGATGATGATGATCATGATTATCATCATGATACTCCTTCCTCTTCATCGTCATTACCACCACGATCCTTCCGTTCCCCTCCTTTGCCTCCGTGCCATCGACATCATTCTACTTTACATTTCGTCCTTTGCGCCTACACCACCAACACCACCTTCATTATCATGATGGGTGGCCAAAGTCACACTCAGTACGAACACAATTACACCATATTTATTTATGATCATCACTCACAATCTATCCTCCACCTCTACGACGTCGACGACCACCATCACTACAGCAATTTCAATCACAAACGCTATTACCATTATTCCCACCAAACACACACACACACGCACACACATACACACACATACACATAGACACACAGATTTCATCTCCTGCCATTGACAACGACAAGCTCCACTTCCAACCCCCATCACCACTACTACAACGGCCACAACGGCCACTACCGCCACCACTACTACAACGACAGCAAAAACAACTACTATTACTATCACGGTCACTACCACTACAACCAGCTTCTCTTTCTCCTCTACTTCATCCTCTCTTTCTCTTTCCCTCTCACTTTCCTCCTCTTTTTCTCCTTGTCCTCTACTACTACTACTACTACTACTACTACTACTACTACTACTACTACTACTACTACTACAACCACCGGCAGCAACGACACCACTAGTACTGCCACAATATCAGCAAAACATCAACAACATATCACAAGAAGAACAACTACAACACCAACTTCAACTGCTACAATTACCACCACCAACAAACATCATTGCTAACACACCAACAACTACCACCACCACTAATAGAACAACTACTACTACCTCTACGACTAATACAACTACTACTATTATAAACAACCCCACCATCACCACCACCATTGCCACATCATCACCACCACCATAGCCGCCACCATAGCTGCCACCACTACCACCTCCACGACCACCATCATAATATCAAAATTTGATCAGTTCTCAGCGTCACCTGCATGGTGTCTGTAACAGAAGAGGAGACAACGGCTCCGAAATGCTGGCAGCTCACAGTCTAGGTACGTGGCGCTGCAAACTGATTTAGGCGTGTCGATACCATTTGTCTATAGTGAGAAATTTTCTCAATGACAAAATACAGTGAATAGCTTGTTCTCCAGTTCGAACGTACCTCAAGCATATTTGAACTGGTAATAACATAGCATTTAAATAATCATTCGTACTTGGAATTTTGAAGTATTTATCTCTTTAATTGATATGACAATGGGTGGATTATAGCATCGTCGGTTGCGTGTGTGTAACGAACAATCACTGGTTGGCTGGGTTCCTGACAATGAAAGTGACAAGGGAGTGTCTGTATCTCGATAAGGAGTAAATTTCTCAAGGGGCCTTGTTTATATATATTATATACGATTATATCTATCCTACAAAAAAATATATATATATATATATAAGACACACACACAAATGCAGAAATACACACAGAGACACGTACTCACACGTACAGTACAGTGGCGCAAACACATACATATATGCACAATACAGGCGAACATACAGACACACATAGAGACACACGTACTCACACGCACAGTACAGAGGCGCGCACACACACACACACACATATATATATATAATACATACACACACACAAATACACACACATACACATACACATATACATATACATATACACACACATGCATGCATGCATCCATCCATCCATCCATACATCCATCCATCCATACATACATCCATCCATCCATACATACATACATCCATCCATCCATACATACATACATAGGTATCTATACTCGCAGAAAGATTTGCTTTAATTAAAAACTATTAATGATATCAAAATTCTTTAAAAAGCAACCCTGAAGGACGTTAACATTTTTGGAAGAGAGTCTGGTAGTGAGTTAAGCGCTTTCGCTGTTTACAGTTTTCAAACACAAGTATTATGGCATAATCGGTATAGGGAAAGTTTTTTATCGTTGCAGTCTTGATTGTTTCTCGTTTAATTTCGGATTAAGAATTCTTATAAAGTATTCTTCTTTTGCCTTTCGTAGTAGATCCTTCTTCCTTTAGTTTGAAAAAGGGAAGATTCTGAATTTTCCATTTGCATTAATGCCAAGATGTTTTATCATGAAACATGTCTAAGAGACGAATCTTTGATTTGTTGCTTATGAACGCGCATCGGGTACGAAGATGCTTAGCTGAGAGAGCGCCATTATGGTAAAATTATAAACCGGAAATGGGTCGAATTGCTTCAGGCTTCCTTTGGTTTCGCATAGTTTGTCATTTGTTAAACTTTCAATTAGGTGATCTAGAGATAGTTGAATAGTTATAATTGAAAAGATATGATTTATTTTCATAGCGACACTTGGAAATTATTTCGTAATTTCTATTTACAATTTCTGTTGTAGTTAATATTTGAGACCTCTCACAGAGATTTCAAGGCTTCCGGATAATGGCGGACGTTTTCCTTACACCGGTTACTAGCCTTGATATCTGCAACGGAATTACTCCAGGTAAACAAACTCAAGGGCCACGTGTTAAACTGGGTGATGAATTAAGTCTATCACCTAAGAAAAAGTGCAATTTCTTTGATGAGCTTAAAGATAGATTCTGTGTACGAAATTTCACTTAAAGTTTTGGTTGATAGTATTAGGATATAGTAGACGACACTTGTTCAAGTGTTACGCAATGGAGTCGAACACAAAACTACGTTGTTAAGCAAACATCTGAGTCTCACCGCCACAGAGGCACCAATAAATTCTGGGTTGATGCTTATTTATCTAGATCAAAGAACGAGTACCAGTAATTTGAATATGGGTCTTTCATCAACGATGATACTTCATAACAATCCTTCGAAACTCACTAGCAAGTGACCACTCTAGAAATACTTCCAGTGTATCAAGCTTGAAGGAATTCCATGTGGTCGCCCAACCTTCAAGAATCAGGGATTCAATTTCGTAAGAAAATATTATATAATGTTGATGTGTAGAGATATATTATGTCTGAAAAATAACGAAGCCAGGACGGAATATGCTTGATACCAGGTTTGTTGAGTCAGGAGTAATCTATAGTTAAACCTTTACTTGTCCTGCATATTGTATGTGATACAAAGGACATATTTTCCTGGTATTAATACATCATACATGATACACGTTCCCAATTTTTTCACCTACCAGAGTGACCTGGGACTTATGAAAGGAAAGCTTTATATTGCACAGACTCTATGCACAAAGGCTAATTAAAAGCATGGACGTTGAGGACAAACGAAAATACTTTGGACAGACAAAAAACTAAACAACAATGTAACAGTTATCAAAAATATCCAGAGTGTCAAGAGTTACCGTCTGTGTCTTGCGAAAAACCATCATGGTCTTGTAAATTATACTGTTTCTCCAGGGAATCGAAACCGCATTTAAGCATTCATTAAAAAAAATCTATCTCTACACTATAACGAATAGCTACTTTGATTGATAGAAAAAATTAAATATACTCAGGAAATTATGCTTTTTCTTCGTCATTGGAGACACTTTGATAATAAAATTTTGTTTTTAACTTTTCTGTTTTGTATTTTTGTTTTATGTCCTTATCGTACACTTAAAGATTTTCTTGAAAAATGTCAAAGTCTTGGTAAAAGAAATTCCTTAGCGAAAAATTTCTATCAAAGAGAAGCGAGTTTGGTACGAAATAATTTTGTTATTTTTTGTTGTAACAAAAAGAAATTAGACGAGTTTTTTAAACTGTCAAAGAGTGAAGAAAAATGGTTCAGTTTTAAAATTGGTTGGAGAAAATCTAGTTGAGATTGCAGTAGTGCATGCCTTTGGAAATTATAATTGCAATGATAGGAGGGGGAGGAGGAGGAAGAAGAAGGGGAGAAAGAAGAGGAGGAGGAAGAAAAGGTGGAGGTTTCTATATTTCGTTGAAGTGAGATCAGGTAAATACTATTTAAGCAATAGTATCTGCTCAAGATAGTTTGTCATATGTTTATACACACACACATACACATATATGCGCCTATGTATGTTTTCATGCGTGTGTGTGTATGTGTGCACATGTTTTTGTGCTTGTGTAATTATAGATTCATATTTATGCAAACATTTGCACACAAACCATACACATTCACCGTGCGCACGCACACATACAGACGTGCATATATATATATATATCACATATACACAACATACACATATACACAAACACACACGCACGCACGCACAAAAACATACACATACACACACGCGCACATACAAAATACACACAAACACGTACATGTACTCAACACCTACAACCCTACACAAACACGAACACACACACTCAAAAAACCGCCTGTTGACCTTCTACCTACACTGTCTATAAGCGTCCACTAACCAGTCCTGCTACTAATTTCTTCCACTACGTCATACATACACACACACACACAAACACACTAACAGATAAACCACCAAACCATGCACACACACACACACACACACACACATACATACATACGCACACACCTTCTGTTATCACACACACACTCGCAGACTCTCGCACACGCACAGATATTCATCTCC
>NC_068986.1:89728182-89731646 GCF_001194135.2 Octopus bimaculoides | reverse complement strand
TAAGTGTCACTATGTGTGATACTGCGTGTGTGTATGTATGTAAGCATATGTGTGTATGAGTCAGTGTATATATGTGAACTGTGTTTGTATTTTATGCATCTGCTTCTGAGTGTGTGTGTGTGTGTGTCTGTGGCTTTCCCATCTCAACAAATCGTGTGGACTTTATGTTTCTGCGTATGGATATGTGTTTGTGTGTGTACGACTGTATGGGGCATATGTATGTATGTATGAATGTGTCTGTGTGTCTTATTCTGCATTACTGTTGTATGAGTGTGCGTGTGTTTGTGCGTGTCTTTCAAATGTGAACAAACTACATGACGTATATGACTGTGTTTTTATGTGTTCTTGTGTGTGTGTGTGTGTGTGTGTGCACCTATTTGTATATGTATGTGTGAGATCTTTGTATGCACATGCATGTATATACCTTTTATATATAACCACATCATGTATGGCGTGCATGCTATTTTTGCACGCACATGTGCATTTGATCTATGAATGTGTGTGTGTGTGATTGTGTGCGTTCGCACGCGTGTGTGCATATGTAGATACCGTTTGGTGGGATATTTTTGCTGTCATGAGGATTTTTCTGGCCATAGAAATTCCAAACCAGGTCGTCTCCATAGCATTTCTACGGCTGCAGCCGCGAAATGCTTTTATCGTCCATGTCACCCGAAAGAAATGATTGCGTTATCTCATGAAACAAGTGCTATCCTACCTGACATCGTCATACAACACGAGAGAAGAAATATAACCTTACTGTGTACTGCTAAAGCAACAAAGATTTCCCTTGTGTCCGTCAAAGAAAAGGTGTAACACATTTCTCGCCGATTTCATACATCGCCGAGGATTTGTTTGCACTCCGATATTTTCATGTTCAAATAGTTATTTCCCTCTTTGTTAACTTAAGTTTCAGATATTTACTTTGCATAGAAGCACTATACTTTTGACTCTGTCTTGTGGAACTTCAGTGAAGGACACGACTGTCATTAAGCCGGGCCCTGACCAGTCCAGCATAAAATTAAATATTGACGCATCTTAATTCCAATGTTTCATTGAACTTGATAATTCCGATGCCGCCCATCTCCATCCCAGGATATGGATGCTCATCCTTATTTCATAATTGTCTTTTTTGAAAATTCTATTGTGTCCTTACGCTCTTCTCACTCTCCATACTTAGTTGGGAATTTGCTTTCACTAACCACTCGACTATGAGCAAGTTACTAGAATTACATGGCTTCTAGCAAAGGTTTGCACCAGTCTGCAATGAGATTGGCCATTTCATGACATAACAGAAACCCCCCTACTCGACTATATAATGCCCAAAGTCATGTCAGTGCATACTGTACTATGATGAAAGCAATTCGTCATCGTTGTCTTTTATGTTGACTAACTCTCATGTTTCTTCGTCCCGAAAATTAAAGGATTAGTCTGTGGACAGGTGTGCACAGTAACTGATCTGGTCTCTTAGAAATAACGCATATTTTATTACATGCTCTCCCTCGCCTAATGTAGAAGGTTTCCATTCATTATCAGCGAGAACGGCATTTAGATGTTCTACAAGAAAAAAAAGCAAAAACAAAACAAAACAAAACATTTATCGCACACAGTTATGTCACCTTCTTTCTCTTTCGCTTTTGGTAGAGAGGCACTTGTTTTTATCATATAATGCTGCCAAGCGGTCTTTCTTTTGTTTAAATGTTTCATGTGCAAAATCCGCCAGTTGTAAGTTATGTTTGCAAATGACGAAATATTATCATTACTTTCATTTGACAAAGTTTGAGGAAAGAGGAACAGCATTTGCTGAACAAATACCAACATGTACCCTTGCGTTGACAGAATAGATGTCCAACAATGCTTGTTCACAACGCTAAACAACAAGAATAAATCCGTTATCATAAAAAATCCTTACTCCTTCTGAAGATCACCAGTCAGCTTGAAACTCCAAGTAATGACAATTATGCAACACTAGTAAAAATTAATAAAACACTAAATGCTGTATGTTATAGAGTAACTTGGTTATTTAGTATTGAGGTGTAGTATGGTACTCAGAAGATTTTTGAGGTATGGCACAACGTTATATTAGGTGTTCAGTGGTAATCTGCTTATTCTAGTGTTTATTCTGGTATTGTTTAAGATATTTAAAACATTGGTTAAACACTGAAGTGAAAATGGGAATGTGCAATCTTTCCAACGTGGAAGATTTCATTCTTTGTGATATGTCTATGTAGTTTCGGGCGTTTGATCTAAGAAATGATTTTACAGTTATTTTATGTGTATGGTTGTCCATTGTCTATAATGTTAAATTTCTTTCAACTGATCTCATTAGAATTATCTCCTTTGCATGATATTTTTGAAGCTAAAAACCTTTAGAGAAGGTGTTTTTATCTACTAATTTCTTGGATAATCTCATTGGATCGAAGTTTTACCACTCACTGAATCTCATATGTAAGAATCTTCTAAATGTGTATTTAATCGGCAGAATGCTCTATGGCGATATTTTTCCTCAGTCACATTGTTGTGACATATTCTTCTTATTGTTAGCCACCTTGCATTACCTCCCCTTGCTGTCTCCTATCTCTGTTTCATTCACCACATATTAGAGTTGTCGTTTATTTTATTTTTTGTTTTGCTTTATTCCATGACTTGACAAGACTTTGATTAAAAGATATTCCAACCGTGACCAAACTATCTTTTTAGAAATAAGTACGAACCTATTATTCAATATATTCTTTCCTTATTTAACTAAAATTGGGTGCATTTGAAGAAAACTTGACTGTAATTTCTTGCTGGACTACCTGCCCCATAGAATTACTCTCTGGTTTCATCATGTGCCAAAATTACTTTCGTTGCTGCTGTATTGTTGTCGCTGTTGTTGATGGTGGTAGTCGCCTTTTTGTTATTGTTGTTGTTTACCTAATTGTTTAAGCAAATATTGTTAAAGTCAATTATCTATTTTATATTGCTGTTCTTATTGTAACTATATTGTATATTATTGACGCTGTCGTTATAACGTTGGCTTTGTATCCGTGTTACCGTTCTGCGGGGTCTTGATGCCGTTATTCTTGTAGTTGTTGTCATTGTTGTTGTTATTATTATTATTATTATTATTATTATTATTATTATTATTATTATTATTATTATTATTATTATCATTCTTCTTCTTCTTCTTCTTCTTCTTCTTCTTCTTCTTCTTCTTCTTCTTCTTCTTCTTCTTCTTCTTCTTCTTCTTCTTCTTCTTCTTCTTCTTCTTCTTCTTCTTCTTCTTCTTATCATTATTATTATTGTAACTGAGCTATTTGTTACTGTTGTTGCTAGTTTTCTTCTTATTGTTCCTGTTATTGTTGCTGTTCTCGAGTTGTTTTTGATATTGCTGCTTTCGCTATTTACTGTCGCCATTATTTTCAAATCATTATTATTATTATTTTTATCATCGTCATCCACCTTCTCCTCCTCCTCCTCCTCCT
>NC_068986.1:89726001-89728153 GCF_001194135.2 Octopus bimaculoides | reverse complement strand
ATCATCATCATCATCATCGTCATCATTATTTAAAAAAAAATTTATTTTCTAACATTTGTTGCTGTTGTTGATGTTGTCGTCCAATTGTTGTCATCATTGTTCTCTACCAGAACCAGTTACTCTGTTCCATTGTGGTTTGTTATCTTACATTACAAAGGACCACTGCTATAGTTTAGCATCCAATTGAAGTTGTCTCGTTTTCAATATTTCTTTAACGTTTTTCCTTATTTTTGTTGTTCTTATCATTTTCTGCTTCTTTTTTTTTTAAAAAAAAGAAGCTTTCCCCACCCACCTTCCTTCTCTCTCTTTACCCCCTCCACTAACCTCCAGTCCTTCACCTCCTTCAATAACACAAACAATTACATAAAAAAGCACGACATTATTCTTACAACATCAACAACAATAACAATAAATGTTCTGCAAAAAAAGTTTCCAAAAAAAAAAAAAAGAAAATCATCGTTCCGTTCCACCCCCATCATCACAAACAAAAAGAGGGGGAAAAAACGAAAGAAAGGAATTATAATCCAGCAAGAAATCATCAAACAAACATAATCATCAAACAAACATACAAACATAAAATAGAAACAAAAATAGACAAACACTCAAAGTTTGGCAGAATTGTTACGTCAGATAAACCAATAGAAGTTTTGTGGTGTTTGGCAATGGTTTGGCGGTTAGAAGGTTAGATGTGGTAGCGGTGGTGGCAGTGATAGTGTTGTTGTTGTTTTCGTTGTTGTGGTGATGGTGGTAGTAGGAGGTGGGAAGGAATGAAGGTATAATCGTTAAAAAGAAGAGAATGAAGGAGGAGGAAAAGGAGGGGACATTTACCCGAGCCAACAACGAACTTATATTCCATGAACTCTTGTAGCAAATGAATCTTCATATGGCAGTTTCCGCTGGAACTTGAAAAACTTATCACTGTTGCATTGTTATTACTGTTATTATTATTATTATTATTATTATTATTATTATTATTATTATTATTATTATTATTATTATTATTATTATTATCATTATTGCTATCATCATGACTGTTATTATTATTATTATTATTATTATTATTATTATTATTATTATTATTATTATTATTATTATTATTATCATTATCAGTATCATGATCATCATGATCATCATCATCATCATCATCATCGTCATTATTATTATTATTATTATTATTATTATTATTATTATCATTATTATTATCATTATTATTATCATTATATTATTATTATTATCATTATCATCATCATCATCATCATCATTATTATTATTATTATTATTATTATTATTATTATTATTATTATTATTATTATTTTCTTCTTATTGTTGCTATTGTTGTCGTAGAGGTTTTTATTGGTAGGATCCTCATCATGATGATGATGATGATCCTCCTCCTCCTCCTCCTCCTCCTCATCATCATCATCACCGCCATCATCACCACCATCATTATCATGATGATGACGATGATCATCATCGCTATTGTTTTGTTGTTGTTGCTGTTTTTGTTGTCATTGATGTTGACGCTGATGTTGATGACGTTATTGTTGTTGTTGTTGTCGATTTTGATGCTGTTGTTGATGTTGGAGTCATCATTGCAATTGAATGACGTTGATTTCAACAAGACTGTCTTTTTTGACTGCCGTTTCCAGCCAAACTCCTCTCTTTCCTTTCCTGCCTCCCCCCGCTTCTTTATTTCTGTTTTTCTTTCTCTCCCTCTCCCTCTCCCTACATGTATATATCTCACTCTCTCTATCCTTCAATAACCGCTCTCTACCTCACCTACACTCTCTCTGCCTCTCTTTTCGACTCTTACATTCTTTTCCGCTTTAATTCACCCCCTTTGTCTCTCCACCTCTCACTATTCCTCGCTCTTTCCCTTTCCTCCTTTCTATCCCCCCTCTCTCTCTCTGCCCTCCCTCTTACTTCGTATCTCTCTCTCCCCCTATCCCTCTCTGTCTTTGACCATTTCCTGTCACACATAGTTCTTTCATGTTATTGCTCAATACCAGCAATTATTTACATATGTATGTGTGTAAGTGTGTGTCATAATGTATACGAAAACAAACACACATTTATATACGCATGCACGCACATATATGCACATGTGTGTATGTGTGTACATATACGTGTATATATATATGTATGTATATAT
>NC_068986.1:89722780-89725991 GCF_001194135.2 Octopus bimaculoides | reverse complement strand
TATATATATATATATATATATATATATGTAAACTTTAATACACTAACACACAAACACACACACACACACACACACACACATATACCTATGTGTGTGCTTGTACATACATGTATATGTGCGTATTTATATACATACATATATATATATATAAACTTATATGTCTATATGTATGTGTGTGTGTGTATATGTATGTACATACATATTCATATATTCGTACATATATTCAAATTATTTATCTATGTTTATATACATGTACGTATGTGTGCATGTATATGTATATGTATATGTATAATATATATATATATATATATATATATATATATACATACATGCACATACATATAATTTTTGGAGAATTTGTGTTTTTTTCCCCCGTTTTCATTTTTTTCAGTGTGGTTTTTTTTTTCGATCTTTTGTGTCTTCAGCCATATTCTTTATTCCTGTCTCTTATTTTGTTACTTTTTCTCTTAACCAGTGTTTGTCTGCCATTCCATGCCACCATACGCTACACCATTCCATGCCACCGCTCTCCACACCATTCCATGCAATTCCACACCGTTCTATAGCAGAGAAGGATGGTCTTATAACAACCTACTGACCTTCAGGGTAAAGTGTCTTCATATCTTCCACTCTTGCAGTTCACATCATTAGTCCGAGCAACGGTGTATCTTTTTTTTTTAAGAAGTCATTGTTGTCGTCATTGTTGTTGCTGTTGTTGTTGTTGTTGTTGTTGTTGATGATGTCGTTGCTGTTATTGTTGTTGTTAACGAGAGACGTGCTGTTCAATGGTGGCGTTATCACATTCATAGAAACTCCAAATAGAAGTAAACAAATAAACAAAAGAAAACAATACAAAACAACACAAGCTCTGAGACAGCCAGTCAGGTAGACAGGCAGACAGACAAGGGGTGTCATTCTTCACATATGGGGCTTCCAGTTGTAGTACTTGTAGTAGTGGTGGTGTTGGTGGTGGTTGTGTGCAGAACCTTCAGTGTCTTTCGTCATGGTCGTGGTCGTCATCGTCGTCGTCATCATCATAATAATCATCATCAGCCCCTCCTCCTCTTCCTCCTCACCTCTTCTTCTTCTTCTTCTTCTTCTTCTTCTTCTTCTTCTTCTTCTTCTTCTTCTTCTTCTTCTTCCACTCCTCCTATACTTTCACCTCCTCTTATTGAGGGCGTTATACATCACATTTCTAATAAAATGTTCTTTTTTCAATCCTGTCTTCAACTCGACTCTGTAAACCATCCCACAATATTTTTTTCTAATGTTCTCCTCGTCGATCGTACTTCTAGCAAATAAAAAAGATCATTATTATTATTATTATTATTATTATTATTATTATAATTATTATTATTATTGGTACTATCATCAAAGGAATTGCGAGCTGGTGGCCAGCCACATTCAGAAAATGGACTGAAAGGAAGCTTTTTCTAACCGTTTGGGCTAACTAACGCCTTTATCACGGCGCGGGATGATGCACTACCGTCTGATTGTGTCTTGCGCCAAGAAAGAGAACACGACTAGATTAGAACATAAGCTCTTTCGTTTTTCGGGAAAGGGATGATTCCGCTGGTCAGGAAGTGCATTTGTCATTGACACTCACACAAGAAGTTCTCAGGGTGCTCTAACTGATGATATGCTTGCACGCGCTGAATCTGCTAAATCTGCAGAGACATCGGAACGACAGCAACAGAACAGTGGGCAAATGTGATCGTTTTTTTATGAGAGTTCTTTCCGAAGTTCGTTTGTTTGACCGAGTAGCAATCTTGGCTTAAGCGCAGACCGAAATTGTGTGCTTGGGATCTGGAATGTTACTAGGAGCTCAATGTAATCTGCCCTCCAGCCATGTGTTTGGCCTTTGCTTGGTGGTTACGGCAGAGAAAATTATGAGATGGGCGTAGGTAAAAAGTTTGAAAGCAAAGCTTTTTTTTCAGTTTCAGGTCTCACCAATTTTGAGTAACTCTTGAAGTGGAATGCGAGAAAAGAAAGGGTGGTGGTGCTGCCTTCCTGTGTAAATTTTATGAAAGCCGGGTGTGTTTGAGGGTGGTGAAATGAGAATGGTTAGGCCGATATACTTTAACTTTATAGCTGTATGTTGGCGGCAGTGTACAATACAGCTGGCTACCAATCACGAGCAAATATGGCTTGACAACTTGCACAACACTTTCTCTTATTGCTTTAGGTGCCTACATCGCTGTGGGAAGAGATGCACACCTTCTCGATTCTTTCACATTTGAACCAGCAGAGTATCAAGGTTGTGATAACTGGAAGGAGGGGAATAACAATCGATTAGTATTCAGTTTCAGTAACCAATGTGAAATGAAGTGTCTTGCTCAAGGACACCACCTGGTGCCCTCTCCAGGAATTGAACTCACGACCTCATAATCATATGCCGAACACTCTAACCACTAAGTCACCTGTCTTCACAGAAGAAAGCAGTTATCTTCGGTGTGCCGCAGTAATTCAGGGTTGCGTACAGGTCTCCAAAAATCTCTTTCTGAAGTTGTTGTCCGCATTTAAGGAATGCTGTTTTTTTCCCCTTTATTTTGTAATTCTTTATTGTTATTGTACTTTATTGGAGAAGGTGTTTGAACAAGTTGTTAGGGTATTTGCACTCACAATCATGAGGGCGTGGTTTCAATTCTTGAACCGGAAGGTTTGTTGCGTTCTGGTGCGAAACATTTCATTTTACCTTGTCCTTGCCCATTCAACAGCAAATGAGAAACCCTACGAGGGATTGGTGCACTGTTTAGAGGGATTGTTGTGATCTCTGTCCCTTATATGCTGTAGAAACTAGATGACCTGTCCTATGAATCATCGGACTCGACACAGTCATGTCTCAGGGATTGATGACAATGATTTCTTTACCATTGTTCTTCATTGATATTGCTGAACCCAGAATAAACTCCCCACTTGCCTATTGGTTATGTATTTCGTCCTAACACTCTCCATAACGTCTTCGACCCTTGTCGCCGGTTAAAAAGAAATCTGATACGTGGAGATTGTAGTGGCAGTAATAGCAGTAGTAGTAGTTGCAGAAATGGCAGCAGTTTAAAAAAAGTACTAGTATTAATAGTAGTAACAGTGGTTATGATGATGATGGTGATGATGGTAGTAGTTGTAGTTTTAGTTCAGTTGTATAAATGATCATAATGATGGTGGTAGTGGTAGTAGTAGCAGCAGTAGCTGTAGTAGTAGTAGTAGTAGT
>NC_068986.1:89722214-89722770 GCF_001194135.2 Octopus bimaculoides | reverse complement strand
GTAGTAGTAGTAGTAGTAGTAGTAATAGCAGCTGAAGCAGCAGCAGCAGCAGTAGTAGTAGTAGTAGTAGTAGTAGTAGTAGTGGTGGTGGTGGTGGTGATAATGATAATACTATTATTATTATTATTATTATTATTATTATTATTATTATTATTATTATTAAGGTAGCGCGCTGGCAGAATCGTTAGTACGCCGGGCGAAAATGCTTAGCGGTATTTCGTCTGCCGCTACGTTCTGAGTTCAAATTCTGCCGAGGTCGACTTTGCCTTTCATCCTTTCGGGGGTCGATAAATTAAGTACCAGTGAAGCACTGGTGTCGATGTAATCGACCTACCCCTATCCCCAAATTTCAGGCCTTGCGTCTATAATAGAAAGGATTATTATTATTATTATTATTATTATTATTATTGAGTGAGAGCGCAGTGCATTCCATCAAAGTGACACTGGGGTAAAATATACGAAGCCCACTATACCCATCATGACTACCCGTCTTATAAGGGTTATTATTATTATTATTATTATTATTATTATTATTGTTCAGTAGTTTTATTTTTAT
>NC_068986.1:89716607-89721927 GCF_001194135.2 Octopus bimaculoides | reverse complement strand
TTTCCATTTCTTTTAGAGAAACGTTGTCATCTGCTGGTATTGATACTTATTATTATTATTATTATTATTATTATTATTATTATTATTATTATTAGTAGTAGTAGTAGTAGTACTAGTAGTTAGGTAATAGAGCAGTAGTAGCAGTATTGGCATGAGTTATATCGAGCATTAATGGTAGAATTTCTGATATGGTCGTAGCAGTTATTTAACCTCAGTTTAGTCCTGACATACCAGACGTACGAGGGAAGGCCTTCCAACCGTGATTGTCTCGTCGATTTATATAACAAAGACTGAAGACGGTAATATGTGATCTTTGGTAAATATGGTTGCAATTCTAACCGGACATGCAACTATATTGGAACTCCTCCTCCATACAGCGATGTTGTGGTGTTCATGCTGTATTCCAGGAAACTATAGTTGGCTTCAGCAACGCATTTAGTTAATCTTATTTCTTCATTTTTCAGGTTCTTTTTGTTTTTTTGTATTTGCTCCTTTTTTTTTGCATTTATTTATGGATTACACAATTGATGACGATGAGTGTTTGGCCCCTCCTCCTCTGTCTACTCTGCTAGCTCCTCCTTTTCTTCTTCTTCTTCTTCTTCTTCTTCTTCTTCTTCTTCTTCTTCTTCTTCTTCTTCTTCTTCTTCTTCTTCTTCTTCTTCTTCATTTTAAAGCCTTTCTTTTTTGGTTATCATCATCATCATCATCATTATTATTATTATTATTATTATTATTATTATTATTATTATTATTATTATTATTATTATTATTATTACCACTCCTGCAATTAATGCAGTATGTATGTATGTATGTATGTATGTATATATGTGTTCATATGTATATATGTGTTTGTGTATATACATATACAAACACACACATATACTGATACACGCACACACACACACAAACACACACATATATATATACATACATGTATATATATATATTTGTATATATGTATATATATATATATATATATATATATATATATACTTATACATATACGTATATATACACACGCACACATATATGTAAATGCATATTTATTCATTTGTGTTTATGTCCTTCTCATTTTATTTAGCTCCGTATTATGTATCGCTTACAGGAAAAATGTTGGCCATCAATGGACAGAGAGGCTACTCTGCCTCCTCGTCCTTCTTTCACCATTATTGTTATTATCCTAATTTTTTTGTTAGTAATGGAGGAGGGATTACTTTTATTTCCAGGTAAAAGAATGCCAAACACAAGTCAGATCACTTGTTCGAATCTTGGACGAAACAATAAATAAATAAAACAAGAAACTAAAAAAGTAAAAATGCTAAAGTAAATTCACATATAAAAACTCCAATAAAACACACTGACAGACACACGCACATACACGCACACACACACACACACTGACAGACACACGCACACACTCACACACGCAGACACACACGGAAACACATACACAGTTACATACTCCCATACATACAATCACAGAAACACACACACACACTTACATGAAAATATAACCACACTCACGCATACACAATTACATATTAACATATATATATAATCGCAGAAACGACACACATAGACACGCACACACATGCACAAATGCGTTCTTACTCACATAGTTACATAATGACACTGATGCAATCGTAGAAACACCAACGTATACACAAAATCACGTTCACACATACATAGTCACATATTGACACGCATACAATCACAGAGAAATACACACATGCGCTCACACATACAAAGCTATTCACGCGCATACACACACACACACACACACGCACGCACGCACAGACACAGACACACACACACACACACACACACACACACGCACGCACAGACACACATATACAGACGTACGCACACACATACAAAGCCACTCACACAGATATGCAGATCGGTCAATGAATATTATGGCTGTTAATGGCGGGTGGACTAAACTATGTAATAATACGTGGCAGTTGAAGTAGTGGCGTTGGTGATGGTGGCGGTGGGGGATGATAGCGTTGGTAAGGGGCATGGCGGTTGGCGGTATAGAACATTTGAAGGGCGGGAAAGGTCAACAAACTGTCATTACAACACCAGTGCCACAAAAAACGACCCAAAGAACGCAACTGTTTTGTATAAGACATCAGTTGCATTGTTCTCTCTTTTGCTAGCCATTATAATGGTTATTCCATCTGGCCATTCATTCAACAAACAATGACAGTGATAGTGGCCTTTTTGCAATTGTGCTCACATCAAAAGAACTTCAACAATAGAAAGAATAAGGTTTGTTGTAAAGTAATGTCTACGTTAGTTTACTTGTGTTTACCGAAACTTCTGGTCATGCAATAGGCTGGCTGGTAGAGCTGGACGATTGGTCGGCTGGTTGCATAGTTTATTTGTATGCTGTTACTGTTGTTTTTTCTTGAAGATGTTGTCATTATTGTAGACTTTGTTATTGTTGTTGTTGTTATTGTAGTTTTTGTTGTTGTTACAGAAGATTTTGCTGTTTTTGTTGTTACTATTGTTGTTACTATAGTTTTTCTTGTCATTGTTTTTGTTGCATTTGTTTGTGTTTGTTGTTGCAGCAGTTCTTTGCAGCAGTAGTTTTTGTTGTTGTTGATTTGATGGCTATTGTTAATGATGGCCAATGTTGCTGGTGTTGTGGTTGTGGTAACGGTGGTGGTCTTCGATAAGTGAACGATGGATGGTAGTACGGTAATGGCGGGGGTTTGGTGGGGGTCTGTACTGATGATGGTGGTAGACATCGACAGGGCAGTAATGATGGCGATGATGTGGTACGGACGGTAGTGATTGGTGGCGGAGTTGCCTGTTGTGTTATGTAAGGATGGTGATGGTGGTGGTGGTAGATAGAATCAGGAGGTGGGGATTTGGTGCTTGTACAATGTAATGGTGATGGTTGTACTCAGAGTCAGATAAAGGAGGGAGGAGGATTTGGTGGTGGCTGTAGTGGTGTGGGTGGTCAGATTAAGATCTAGGTGGTGGGGATTTAGAGGGATTTGATTGCTATTTCTATCGGCTAGGTTCCTTGACACGTGAAGGTAACACTGCTTTGTGAATATGCGTGTGCATATATGTGTGAGTATGCAAGTGCGTACGCGCGTGTGAGTCTGTGTCTATGTGCGTATGCATGATAGTTTATTTGTGCAGGAAGGCCGAACGTTTAAGAAGTTCAATTCGCAATCATGGTATACCGGGTTCGATCCCTTTCTGGGGCGTCTTAGGGAAAGTGTCTTTTACAATACTCTTTGATCAATCAAAGCCTTGTGAATGAGAATGAAAAGACGGAAACTGTGGAAGCTTGTCATATGAGTTTATGATAGGCTTTCACGCAGTGACTGATCCTAATTACACACGTACACACGAGTTGGCGTTAGGAAGGGCATCCAGCTGTAGAAACTCTGCCAGATCAGATTGGAGCCTGGTGTCGCCTCCTGGTCCACCAGTCCTCAGTAAAATCGTCCAACCCATGCTAACATGGAAAGCGGACGTTAAACGACGACGACGACGACAATGATGATGATGATGATGATGATGATGATGATGATGATGACATGTATGCACCTATATATACATATACATATTTACTGTACACACACACAGACACACACACACACACACACACACACACACACACATATGTATACATGTATATACGTTGGGAAACGCAGGATGAAGTGTTGAAGAATGTCCATGACACTGAGCCTCTCAGAGACGATGACGGGGGTATCCCCGATGAATGGCGATATACTGTACTTGAGAAGACCCGCCTGTCCATCTCAACAGGATTGAGGTCCTTTCAAGCCTTCCCCCACAAATCCCCTCCTGACCCTTACCCTTCCATCAATCGTCTATGTTACCCTATTTCCTTCACCCACCCCGAAACTGAACTGATGTCTTCCGCGTCCAACTCATTCCCTCTCTTTAACTGTCTATCACATTATTTTTACTCCGTACACTTACTTACACAACCATCTTGTCTGCTATTCTATTCTATTCTGTATTATATTCATGCTGTACCCAAACCTGCGTGGAGGAGCAATGGCCCAGTGGTTAGGGCAGCGGACTCGCGGTCGTAGGATCGCGGTTTCGATTCCCAGACCGGGCGTTGTGAGTGCTTATTGAGCGAAAACACCTAAAGCTCCACGACGCTCCAGCAGGGTATGGTGGTGAACCCTGCTGTACTCTTCCACCACAACTTTCTCTCACTCTTACTTCCTGTTTCTGTTGTACCTGTAATTCAAAGGGTCAGCCTTGTCACACTGTGTCACGCTGAATATCCCCGAGAACTACGTTAAGGGTACACGTGTCTGTGGAGTGCTCAGCCACTTGCACGTTAATTTCACGAGCAGGCTGTTCCGTTGTCGTCGTTGAACTCTCGACGTCGTAAGCGACGGAGTGCCAACAACCCAAACCTGGCAGTTCTTTCTTTCTCTCTTCAGGTGAGCTAGCTATATATTAACCTCTTCAGCAAGACTACTGCTCCTCCCGGACTAGTTATGTTTAATAAAACATTACTTATTTCCCCAAGTTTTAACGTCATCTCT
The DNA here is from genome assembly GCF_001194135.2 of Octopus bimaculoides. Lineage (NCBI taxonomy): Eukaryota > Metazoa > Mollusca > Cephalopoda > Octopoda > Octopodidae > Octopus > Octopus bimaculoides. The sequence goes on along the minus strand of NC_068986.1, from coordinate 89,717,371 downwards.
TTCGAAATAGTCTTCTTTCACAGCAATACACTGGTTCCAGCGTTCCCGCCACTTTTGGAATCTGGTGTGGAAGTCGTTTTCCGTAAGCGAGTCGAAGACTTTCTGCGGTTAGCTCTTTATCACAATAACGTTGTTAAAACGGCGACCCTTGCGCTGCATTTTCATCTTCGAGAAGAGATTGAGGTCTGCAGGTGTTAAATCTGGCGAATAGGGCGGATGCGCAAACGATACAATGTTGTTTTTGATGAGAACTCACTAGTGAAGTGAGCTTGTTGACAGGGTGCATTGTCATCATGATGAATCCAATTCTACGCACTTCACAGATTCGGTAGCTTTCGCCGAATTCTCCATGTACAATACCGCGGATGTCTTGATTGAGTTGCGGCTCTGTCGTGCGCCCGTACCACTCGAAACATTGCGTATGACTCATTGCCTCGCCACCGTAAGCATGCCGAAACATACTCAATGTCTTTGTAGCAGATTTCCCATGTTTAACGCAAAATTTCCTGTTGGCTCTTTGTTTCAATTTCTTGTCCATAACAAAAATCGCAGACTACAACATACACATGATCACAAAAAAACCCCGCAAATTCCACAACTTGCGAAGTAAACACAGCAATGTCACTCGGCACACTGCCTCACGAAGGTCACAGCTTGCTTTCACTGCGCACGCAACCGAGTGCTGCCATCTGTTGGCGTGCTACAGAACTATCCCGGGAACTTTTTGATACCACCTCGTACATATATATATATATATATATATA
>NC_068986.1:89715301-89716354 GCF_001194135.2 Octopus bimaculoides | reverse complement strand
GAGAGAGAGAGAGAGAGAGAGAGAGAGAGAGAGAGAGAGAGAGGTTGGGATTGATGTGACAAAAATTGAATATATCGCCAATAAGAACTAGAAGGTTCTTGTAATGAAAAAACAGAAAGAAAATCCAAAAGGTAAAAGAAAACAATGATAAAAAATAAAAAGGAATACACGAAACAAAACTTGAAAAAATTTGAATACAGTCAGTGAAATGAGTTATAAAAGAGACATTCTGAGAGAGATAGAATCCAACCAAAAACAAGAGTTCATTAAAAGCATCGAGCGTTTCATGTTTCTTCTTCCTTCATAAATACTGCTGTTTATATTTATTTCCCGTTTCTCCTATAAATTTATGTATACATAAATACATGCATGCACGCTTATATACATACATACATGCGTGCACACTTACCTACAAACATACCTACATACATACATGCATGCATGCATACATACATACATACATACATACATATATATATGCATGCATACATACACGCATATGATGTCGCTAAAACAATTTACAATGCCATCCGCAAAAAGACTGTCTTGAAATAAACTTAGAAAATCCTTCTGTTATGGAATACATTTATAAATACCAACTCAAGGAATGCTGGTGGAATTTTCCCATCAAAAAGTCTGTCAAGTGTAAACATAACAGGCCGGATATTGATGTTTGGGACAGAGGGGCAAAGGTATGTTCCATCATAGAAGTCAGCTATGGACAACTACTTCAAAAACTCCAGCTTCTATATCCAGACTACGAATTCATATTCATACCAATAATAATTGGAGCACTAGGTTTTGTTAGTAAATGATTAAAGGAGAATCTGGATAAACTGAGATTTCAAGAAAGAGAAATCGAACGGCTAATTCGTGCATTACAAGTGCACTCTGTGAATGGAACAGTAAAAATATGCAAGACTTTTCTCAAGTTCCAAATATGAATTTGTCTGTGTTAACTACATCCCAAAGATGGAACCAAGTATCTTTGTTGGAAACCGGCTCCTTCCTCAGTGGAAGATTTCTAATAATTAAAAACTAGAAGTTACATAC
>NC_068986.1:89714580-89715291 GCF_001194135.2 Octopus bimaculoides | reverse complement strand
AAAAGCTAGAAGTTACATACATGCATACATACATACATGCAAACACACAGGCATACACGTGTACACACACACACACACACACACATACACACACACACACACACACACACACACACATATATATACACATATACATGGTTAAATATCCGACATGACCCCCATCTCTTTCTCACACGGATACCAATATGAATCTCCTAGTTCCAATTTTTCTTTTATATTTCTTTTTTTAAAGTTCTTTCTATTATGGTTTCTTTCCTTCCTGCACTGAAGAGTACGTTGATATCTAATTAATTTAATTTGATTCAATCATTAATTTATATCATTATTATATCTACGTACGAAACAATCGTTTGCAAGAATTAAACTTCTTATAAATTTTAACAATTTGTCTCCTCCATTTTTAATGAAGTTGATGGGATTTATGGAACTTCATTCCATAAATTCACCATGCATTATATATATATATATATATATATATATATGTAAATTTAATAATGAGGGTAGAAATTGATATTAATCAGTTAAAACCAGTGGCTTAGCATATTTAAAAATCCGAAGATTAAAATTATATTACATACAAAATTAAGAGGAATGAACACCAAAAGTGGACTCCTATATGCTAGATATAGACGTCTATATTTAGCATATAGGAGTCCACTTTGGTGGCCTTTCCTCTTAATTTTGTATGTAATATATATATATATATATATA
>NC_068986.1:89713090-89714570 GCF_001194135.2 Octopus bimaculoides | reverse complement strand
AAATCCGAAGATTAAAATTATATTACATACAAAATTAAGAGGAATGAACACCAAAAGTGGACTCCTATATGCTAGATATAGACGTCTATATTTAGCATATAGGAGTCCACTTTGGTGGCCTTTCCTCTTAATTTTGTATGTAATATATATATATATATATATAAATATATAAAAACAAAAAGATAAAGAGAGTAAAGGTAAGGTTGGAGAAGTATTTTATGGATAGAGTCTTACAGCTGTTTCTGGGAAGATCCAGTACTTCCCTTCATCGGAGACAGAAAAAATAAATTAATCTATTATTATATCCATAGGCGGATATTTTTAGTATGAAGTGGTAAAGAGTGTGATGTGCTGAAAATCCAATACCCTCCTCAACCTTATATATATATAAACACATGCAGTTTAATGCTGGAACATTCCAGGCACTGCGCTAACAATACAGGAAGCTGAATGAATTGCAAACAGGATATACTGGTCAAGGATAGATGGAAATTACTGAATCAAAATCAGTGTGCTACCTGGCCTTTGAAATGAGTGATGATACCTCTTTCCAGATGCATATTACTGAACTGGCCGGATGGATTCTTAGAAATTTCGGAACGAAAGAACAGGAAACCATGATGGTTTTTTTGGTGGGGACGACATTTGTCCTCACCTATTTAGACCACTGCTCCTAAATATGATCTCTAAGCAGTGTAAAAATTATCTCTGGTGCTCGAAGCAATCTATCGAAGCTAGTTGAAGAAGATAATCTCAATGTGTTATGTCAGCTACAAGGAGAGTCTGAAAAAGTTAAGACTTAATTCGTTAGAACAAAGGCGGGAATAATGTGCAGTGATATACATCTGGAAAATCCTAGAAGGATTTGTTTTAAACTGGCATTTAAAGTTACATACATAACAGAACTGGTCGCCGCTGCATAGTGCCAAGGATCCTAACAATGCCATCAGGATTAAGGACAAGGTACTGCAATAACCTGAGTTTCAAGGGCCCACAGCTCATCAATATCCACCCAAAAGAGCTTGAGAGACTTACACGGGGTGGATGTAGGTGACTTCAAAACAAAACTGTATCTCCACCTGTCAAGAGTTCTGGATGAACCTACATCACAGCAGAACACGTAGCGCTAGCAACAACAAACTCTCTCATTCACCAAATGCCACATATCAGAGCAGGTTTGAAGTAATGAAAGGAAAGCAAAGATAACAGTGATGCCCTAGTATGGCTGCAGCTCTCCAGCTGAGAGCGGGCAAAAAACACAAAAGAATAAAAAATATATATAAATACATACATACATGGTGCGCAACCACAAGTGCTTTTACATTCTAGCTCGCTCACACACTCGTGCGTCTATATACTCTCCAATATGAATACGTAAACGCATATTGTATCTTCACAAATGCATGCATGTAAAATTACACATATACACACATTTATCAAGACAAGACACGCATATATAAGTATATATATATATATATAT
>NC_068986.1:89711858-89712903 GCF_001194135.2 Octopus bimaculoides | reverse complement strand
TGGTGATGGTGGTGGTGGTGGGGAGGGGGTATGAACATTTCGGATTGAAATAAGCAATAAGGAAACATCAGAAAACAAACCTGCAAGTGATCAAAGACGCATTAAATGTGATGAGCATGTCCCTCTAGGAAGAAATCATATCCTCTGAAAACTGTTTTAATTATAACAATAATAATTACAATAATAATAATAATGATAATAATAATAAATAATAATAATAATAATAATAATAATAATAATAATAATAGTAATAACAATAATAATAATAATAATAATAATAATAATAATAATAATAGCAGTCATGATGATGATGAGGATGATGATGATGATGATGAAGATAATGATGATGATGATGATGATAATGATAAGGAATAATAATAATAATAATAATAATAATAATAATAATAATAATATATATAACAATAAAATTAAAATAAGAATAACAATGATAATAGTTGTATTAATAATAATAATAATAATGACTTATTTCATAAGATACATTTTATAATAATAATAATAATAATAATAATAATAATAATGATAATAGTGTTGGCGATGATGATGATGATGATGATGATAGTGATACCAATAATATTGAACATGGTTGTAATGAGAGTTACAATAAAAAAATGATATGATACCACCATTACACTACCATCGCCACCACAACCACCACCACCACAACCACCACAACCACCACCACCACCACCACCACCACCATCATCATCAACAACATCATCATCAACAACAACAACGAAAGACAATAACATCAGCGAGGGCAACTGCAGGTTCGTTAGCAATTATACATGTACATGGATAATAATGCTGAAGATGTGATAGTAAAACTACTACTACTACTACTACTAATACTAATACTACTACTACTACTACTACTACTACTACTACTACTACTACTACTACTACTGCTGCTGCTGTTGCTGCTGCTGCTGCTGCTGCTGCTGCTGCTTCTGCTACTACTACTACTACTACTACTACTGTTACTACTACTACTACTACTACTACTACTACTACTACTACTACTACT
>NC_068986.1:89708055-89709726 GCF_001194135.2 Octopus bimaculoides | reverse complement strand
CTCCATAGCCTAAAACGTGGGATTCCGTAAAAAAAAAGGGGGGGGGGGAAAGGTTCAGATTACATATAGTCCGTCTTTACCGAAATAAGAACTATATTAACAACAAGGACAGTAATAACATGAACGATAACAACAGCAACAACAAAAACAGTGACAATAGCAACGTTATTAGTATAATAGCAACGACAGCGTAAATAATGATAGCAACAACAATAAAACAACGTCATCAATACCAAGTATCATAACTAACATAAACGCTGACTATTGCAACAACATCAACGATAAGGAGAACGCATGGGTTTGGGGTTGGATAGTTTATATAACAATAAATATACAAATGTAGACGATGTATAGTGGAGGCGCGTGGCCTAGTGGTTAGGGTGTCAGCACCATGATCGTAAGATTGTAGCTTCGATTCCTGGACCGGGCGGCGCGTTGTGTTCTTGAGCAAAACACTTCATTTCACATTGCTCCAGTCCCCTCAGCTGGCAAAAATGAGTAACGCTGCGATGGACTGGCGTTCCATCCAGCTGCGGAAAACATACGCCATAGAAACCGGGAAACCGGGCCCATGAGCCTGGCGAGGCTTTAAAAGAGCGCGTTATACAATGTATAACATTATTAAGTGCAACGACATCATCACCACGGCCCCAGGAACAAAACGACGACCACCATGATGACGACGACGAAGACGACAAACGCAACAGCTGTGACATCAAATGACAACAATGCTATGTATAATACGTGTCAATATAATCCTCATTGTGTTGTTTTCAAGTTCAGCTGTATAATAGGTCACAAAGACATATGGAGGATGTATGTATCTATATAGTATAATTACATTAAAACAGTAGGGTAAAAAAAAATGGATATTAATTAATATCAATTTAATACCAGGGGACAAGCACATTAAAAAAAATCAAGGAGATACAGAAAAAATATCTGAGATCTCAAAGGATTATTGTATATGTATATCGGTCTTAGTAGACACATTACATGTGATCTTCTTCTAGCACATTAACAGTCCACCTAGTGGTCTCCTTTATATATATACATATCTATATAGTATACAGAGATGCCTGTAATAGGACATCTAATCCGCTAGAAATAGCAGCAAGACTACATACCACAAAAAGTAGGGATAATTTCGAAAGGGAATGAAAAATAAAAACATTTACCGATCTATATTCTATTTTTATTTTTCATTCCTTTTCGAAATTATCCCGACTTTTTGTGGTATGTAGTCTTGCTGCTATTTCTAGCGGATTAGATGTCCTATTACAGGCATCTCTGTATTTTAAATGAATAATACATAGTCTATTGACTGTTTTTTTACCCTCGCTAGACCACTGGTGGTAAAATAAAATTTCTAAAATTTTCTTTGCTACCCTGTATTTTATTAATATCTATATAGTATATGTATATTAAAGCAATAATGATGATGTCTGGTGACTAATAGCTTGGCATCCCCGAAGGCTGTAGCCTCGCGGAGAACTTATCAGACTCTAGTCCGAAGACAAATATAACTCTTCACCTCTGGCAGGCAGAGAAATCCGTTACGGTCATTGGTCATTTCGTCATCAAAGAATAAATAGTCCGGCTTGTGTCGAACGCATAAAAGGAGATTCACTTTCAGCAAATATCTATGTGTGTGTGTATGTGTGTGTGTGT
>NC_068986.1:89705470-89707384 GCF_001194135.2 Octopus bimaculoides | reverse complement strand
CTATCACCCTCACATCACCTTCTAGTCACCTCTCACCCACGACTCCCCTTCCTTCCTTCACACACCTCCCTCCTACTGTCAACAGTCCTCACACACGCACACCTTATTACCGTCACCTACATTGCCTCATCACCGCCACCACCACCACCACCACCACCACCACCATCATCATCATCATCATCAGCAGCATTACCACCACCACTGTCATCGTTATCATCAGCACCATCATCATCCTCTTCATCAGCCGTCGTCATCGTCATCATCATTACCATCATCGCACCATCATCATCACTATGTACAGCATCAACAGCATCATCAACATAATAATCATCGCCATTATCATCAACACCACCTTCACCCTCCTCCTTCTTCTCCTCCTCCTCTCCTCCTCTTTGTTAAAAATGAATTTTACCAAACAAAGACATATTTAAGAAACAAACAAAACCAACGGCGAAACAACTACGTGCGCGTGCGCTTGTCTGTGTTAGTGAGAATGAGATTGTATGCGTGTGTCTGGGAGTGTGTTATTGTGTATTTGTGCGTTCGCGTTTCTATGCATGCGTGTGTGGATTGGACTCCTCTCTTCAAGAATCCGTGTAATTATCTTCCCCTTATCAACTTGAGATAGACAGACATCTTATGATATAGTTTCTCTTAGTGCATCACTTGTGCCGTTTTTAGATCCGTTATTTTCGATACAATCTTGCACACCTACGACTTTTAAGTAATCTATACAACATCCTACAAACTAAAGTAGACACCGAGACAGCTCTCTCCGTCAACAACCAACTTGTAACTGTCAGAATCTTTCCACTTGCCCACTCTTTCTCATAAGCAATTATATATCAAGCATGCGAACACTTTTGATTGCTACTAATAGCGTCTTCATTTAAGTCAATGATTAAGTAAAATGCCACACGCGTGTCCTACTTTGTCTAAGGACTACAACATCAAAGATTTGAACATCTTCCAGCCATCTTGGGTTTAGAGCTTATATACCCCGGGAATCATCACACGTACAAATCACCTCTGGTTTGTCTGATGAGATGAAAGTCGAAACACCTGGCCATGTCATTGGAAAATAAACATTCTCTTTCACTCTCTCTCTCTCACTCTCTCTCTCCCTCTCTCTCTCTCTCTCTCTCTGTATGCTATATATATACATACTTACGTTCATTTAGTGTTAGCTGTCAATAAATATCATAATATAGATTAATAATATATTTTATTTCGGTCGACTCAGCCTCTTTCTACTCTGTATATCACCTGGAGGCGCCCAAGATCTTCAGGCAACTTACGACTGTTAGAACTTGCTTGAGGATCCCGTAAGTCCACAATGAAACTTAGAGTAACAAGAGACTGACTCGACCTAAACAATACAAACGCGCACACACGCACGCGCGTACACACACACACAGGGACTCATATACATACGTACATATACATATACGTACATATACATATACGTACATATACATACACACATATATATTATATGTATAGTATATATGTGTGGATGTATACTCTATATGTATTATTAGTCTTGTCTGCCTGTAAGTTGAATACCTGGAGGTAAGTATTGATGTCGTAAGGCGGATGGGTGGGTAGAACTGATGGTTGTCGTGATTGAACTTCTGACGTCCTCACCCACGTTTCCTCCACATCGCTCCAAATTTCTGTAAACTTCATATTCATACATCTCTCTCCCCTCAATACCCAATCATTCAAAATATCCATGCCTCCCAAATTATCTTCATTACTATCAACCACTATTTTACGTCGCCTTAACGTCATTTCCATCATCCTGTAATTACTAACACCACCACTACCACCAGCATCACCACCACCGCCACCAAACCACCACCACCGCCACCAAACCACCACCACCGCCACCAAACCACCACCACCGCCACC
>NC_068986.1:89700703-89705368 GCF_001194135.2 Octopus bimaculoides | reverse complement strand
ACCATCGCTAGCAAGGCGGTGAGCTGGCAGAATCGTTAGCACGCTGGGGAAAAAATGCTTAACGGCATTTCGTCTGTCCTTACGTTCTGAGTTGAAATGCTGCCAAGGTTGACTTTGTCTTTCATATTTGAAGTCCTGATGCAGTACTAGGCACTGGGCTACCATGGCTTTTGATCTTAACTAGTTGGAAGTGTTGTAATGTACATGCTTTGTCTTGGTATAGAGAGGGGCTGCAGCAAATATTCTGCTCAATGTCACAGATTTGCTTCTCAGTTGTTTGACCGTAACCAGTTGCGCATGTCCCTTAGTGGCTGACGATATGTGCATCTCTGATCACGGGCAGAAGTAGTGAGGGAGCATCATAGCTATGTGTTGAGAGCGAAGATTTTGACATTGGCACTTGGATGTTAAGTGTCATAGAAAGAGACCCAGTGAGACATTTGACAATATGTTGCTGTCTGTTCTTACAGAATTAATCGGAACAACCAAATTTGAGAAGCAAAATGGAAGTAATAATAATAATAATAGTAATAATAATAATAATAATAATAATGATAATAATAATAATAATAATAATAATAATAATAATAATAATAATAATAATAATAGTAATAATAATAATAAGAATAATAATAATGATAATAATAATAATAACAATTGTCTTGGTATAAAAGATGGGCTACAGCAAATATTCTGCTTAATGCCACAGATTTGCTTGTCAGTTGTCTGACCATAACCAGTTGAGCATGTCCCTTGGTGGCTGACGATATGTGCATTTCTGATCATAAGCATTTCTGATCATAAGCAGAAGTAGTGAGAGGAGTTCTTTGAGGTTTGAATAATTCACCTCTGGAAACAATGGTGTTTTGCTCAACATCCTTAAACAATCCTTATTCAGGGACCTTTTGAGCGGGATGGACTACTCGATCTGAAGAAAATTCTGACTGGGCCCCCACCTGCAAGGTCATGTGCTGTTTATCTTGATATGAGATCACCATGTCGCGCACATATGGTTGTGATGCATGTACCTGGTGTAGCCATATCGGACGGTTAATCATGATGAATATAATGGGCTTCGTATATTTTACCCCAGTGTCACTTTGATGGCATGCACTGCTCTCTCACTCAAAAATAATGATGATGATGATAATGATAATAATAATAATAATAATAATAATAATAATAATAATAATAATAATAATAATAATAATAATAATAATAATCTTGGCAAAAGTATTTGATAAGCTCAGAAAATATAAAGTTTTGCTGATCGAAATCGAAAAGATGTGGCATCTCAAGACGGTTACTATATCAGTGATTGTAGGAACACTTGGAATGGTAAAAAAAAAATGAACTGAACGCTATTTGAGAATGATCCCTGGCTTATCATCCATACAAGAAGTGCAAAAGATTGTTCTAACTGGTACCTTACACGTATTGAGAAGTATTATGTGAAAAGTAGACTGTAATAGTCGCAGAGTCAATTTACGGACACCTGGAAAAAATGGAGTCCTGCCACATGAGCAAAAAGAGTGCAAGCGTAAGTGCAGAGGTATCAAGGATCAACTCCTGGTGGACAAAACTGTACTTAGATTCCACAAGAGGAGGAAAACTAACTTAGCTATGTAATGCATCGATTATCGTAAGGCATATGATATGATCCCGCATTCTCGGATTATGGAATGTATAAACCTATTTGGTATTGTATCGAATGTTGAGCAATTGCTTGGAAAAAGTATGGCGAAGTGGAGGACGGAATTGACAGCATATGGAAGAAGTTTAGGGACAATAGAAATCAGGAGAGGCATCTTCCAAGGGGACTGCCTGTCCCCACTGATCTTTGTACTGTGCATGATACCACTAACACTCATTCTTAGGAAAGCAACGGCTGGGTTTCTATTAGTTGATACGGTGTATCCTTTCACTGCTGATATCAGAATGGAGTTCGGACTGAGAAAGTGTGGTGTATTAGTCTTGAAGACAGGCAAAAATCAAATGTATGGGTGAGCTAACGATACCGTCGGGGGAGGTTATGAAGCAGATAGAAGAGACGGGCTATAAGTACTTGGGGATTTTGGAAATAGATAAATTTATGGAGAAAGAAATGACAGAAAAATTTAAGGTGGAGTACTTGCGCAGACTGAGACTGATCCTTAAGTCGAACTTAAACGGATGAAATAAGATTGAAGTTACCAACACCTGACAGGTTTCACTCCTTAGATATGGAGCAGGGGTAATCGCATGGACAGTAGACGAACTAAACAGCTTAGACAGAAAGACAAGGACGTTGCTAACTAGATATGGGATACTCCACCCCAAAAGTAACACAGATAAACTGTATGTACCATGAAAAAGAGCGGGAAGAGCACTAATTGGATGCGAACACAGCATTAGAGCAAAAGAAAGCAACATAGCATGGTATGTAAAAAATGCCACAGAACCGATATTATTAGAAGTAAGAAGGTCAGGCTTGTGTAGGATGAAAGATTGCAAATATAAAGCACAGTATAAGCACTTCAGAATGAATGGAACTGAAAATAGGTGGATAAAGAAAAGAAGGCATGGACAATTTCATAGAGATGTTCAAGATAAGACAGACAAAGAAAAAAGATGGCTATGGATGACTAAAAGTGATTTAAAACCGGAAACGGAGGCTTGAATCTGTGCTGCCCAAGAGCAAGCATTAAAAACCAATTACATCAAATACAGAATAGACAACATCAGAAAGTGATAAGTGCAGAACTTTTGGGCAAAATGGTGAAACCATGTTGCATATTACCAGTCAATGTACGCCACTGGCCGAGAAAGAATATAAGAGACGTCATGACAACATAGCAAGGATTGTCCATTGGACACTTTGCAACAAGTATGGACTTGACAGAGCAACAAAGTGGTATGAACGCATCATTGAAAATGATAATGCAAAGATCCTATGGGATTTTATGATTCAGTGCGACCATGAGATAGAGAATAGGAAACCAGACATAATGTTGAGAAAGAAAGCAAACAATGCTGGATCATAGATATAGCATGTCCAGTTGACAACAAGGTATGCGATAAGGAAGAAAGGAAAGTCGATAGATATGACAGGTTAGCTTGGGAGGTTAAGCAATTGTGGTCACTGAAAAAGGTGATAGTAGCACCAATAATTGTCGGAGCTCTGGAAACAGTGAGTAAAAATCTTGAGAAGTACATGGAAAAATAGTGGCTGGAATAAGGGTGGAGCACTTGCAGAAGGTATCACTGCTTGGAACCGTACAATCACATCAGAGATAGAGGGAGAGAGAGAGAGAGAGAAAGAGAGAGAGAGAGAGAGAGAGAGAGAGAGAGAGAACGAAAAAAGAGAGTGAAAGAGATTGAGAGGGAATGAGAAAGAGAAAGAGAGAGGACTGTGTGGTTAAAAATCTACCACATGCCATTGTATCTTTACAAACAATGTCTTTCACTATAGACCGGAAGTCAGTAACAAGACGTTATTGTCATCCCGACATCCCCACCCCACCACAGTATGATTGATGATTGATGACATAAAATTCTCGGTTTCTAAAACAGCAGCAAATATATCTAATAGCTCGAAAAGTATACCAGCGAATAACTATGTATAAGGAATTAATATGTTGAGTGATATTTCGTCTCACAGGTTGTTACAGTATCAAAATGTCATCGGGGTGGTTTGTGGTCTAAGCTGGAATGTAGAAGTACTAAGCTTTTAATCTTTATTCAAATTGACTGGCGTAGGCGGTTAACGTGTGGGTACATATTGCAGGCGACAAGATAGATGGAGTTAAGCGCTGGTTGATAAGTTTACATAAAAATACAAGATGATGTTTGGAAATAAGGGTAACTACCGGGTATTTTATCGGTGTTTTTCATTGTAGAATATTCGCTGTTCTGTATAGAATGCTGCTACATGTTTTTGGGTGCTGGTTAGTGTGTAAGCGATGGGCAGTGATGGGTGAATGTTTGCTGAGAATAAAATGCAAATGTGCTGCGTGTAAGGTAGAGTTTATATATAAATGGGTGGAAAGAACAGACGGAATATGATCTGGTTCTGGAATATGTTGCAATCTGCTTTGAAATTTATGACGTTATTAAGTATTGCTCTCTGCGTATATTGTTACATGTATGTGTGACTCTCTCTCTATGTGTATTGTGTATGTGTACATATGTATCGAATTATACACACACACACACACACACACACACACACACACACACACACACACACACACACACACACACACACATATGTATAGTCATACATGCATACATGTAAGCAGATCTTTTACTTGTTTCAGTCATTAGACTGTGGCCATGCTGGGGAACATATATTCTGGGACACACACACACACACACACACACACACACACGCGCGCATATATATATTATGTACATATTAGATACATATGTACGCACACATGCATACATACACATATATCTGTGTGCGTGTGTATGTGTGCATACATAACCGTGTGTCTATGTGTACGTGTATAATTACATTACAACACATACATAAGTATACGTGTGCGTGTGGTATAAGTCTGTATTTAAGCATGAATGTATGTATAGCATGTGTGATAGAAATATGTGTGTGCGCGTATGTGTATATTCTGTGTGTATACAGAAGTATATACATACATATATATATATATATATATATATATA
>NC_068986.1:89699261-89699924 GCF_001194135.2 Octopus bimaculoides | reverse complement strand
TATATATATATGTCTGTGTGTGCTTGAATGTAGATATATATGTATACATACACATACATACGTACACATACATATATATATATATGCATACACTTACTTACGCAACACATGGGTGTAGGTACGCATATGCATGTGTGCGTGTATTTGTGGGTATACACATACATAAGCTTATGTGTATGCGAAAACCAGGATTGCAAAGTCAAGAAGTGTTGTGATGCTTACAACCTTTCTCAACGGCCATAATTCATCACAACTGTTAGTCATGTGTTTCAAATAGCCTCCATTATTATACATTTAGATTATAATCTATACGCTGACAGATATCTGACATATAACCGAACATTGAAGACTTATTGTTATGCTTAGTAATAATAATACTACTAATAATAAAACCTAGTAATAATAAAACCCACTCACACCTGCTTTCACGCATACCGACCTATATACGCACACACATGTGTAAATGCACGCATGCACGCATGCACGCATGCACGCATTCATTTTACACTAGCTTTTATTCAATTAAATTATCTATTCAATAAATTATCTAAATAACTCTATACCAAATCAGTCTATCATACTAGCTCACGTAGATACACGGAGAGAGAGAGAGAGAGAGAGAGAGAGAGAGAGAGAGAGAGAGAGAGAGAGAGAGAGAGAGAG
>NC_068986.1:89697844-89698782 GCF_001194135.2 Octopus bimaculoides | reverse complement strand
GTTGGTTTTTGGTTTGTATTTTGCTAATTAATAAAGCTTCACAGTGGAGGCGCAATGGCCCAGTGGTTAGGGCAGCGCACTCGCGGTCATAGGATCACGGTTTCGATTCCCAGACCAGGCGTTGTGAGTGTTTATTGAGCGAAAACACCTAAAGCTCCACGAGGCTTCGGCAGGGGATGGTGGCGAACCCTGCTGTACTCTTCCACCACGACTTTCTCTTACTTCCTGTTTCTGTTGTTCCTGTTATTCAAAAGGTCAGCTGTGTCACGCTGAATCTCCCTGAGAACTACGTTATGGGTACACGTGTCTGTGGAATGCTCAGCCACTTGCACGTTAATTTCACGAGCAGGCTGTTCCGTTGATCGGATCAACTGGAACCCTCGACGTTGGAAGCGAATTTTGCTGAATTCTATTAAGAATTGTTGTGTTCTTAACTATTTTTCTACTTAGTTGCTTTATATTCTGTATTGCTATACATTGTTCTATAAAGGGTTCTTTGTTATATATGAATGGTAAACTGATGAGAAAACGTTGTACATGTGTTCCATATAACAATTTTAGTCAACGATTTTTATAACTTCCGTGCTTCCATTCAAATGTTTATATTAACATTGATTGTCTAAAGACCGTTCTGTGACCTGAAGGTTTGTGAACAGATGTTGAAGTGGATGTTTCTAACGCTGGTGTTAATTTTTATGAATATATTCTTACAGTTATTTTGTAGTTATATGTCAAGGCGTATGGCCCAACAGTTGTAGTCTAGTGGTCAAAGTGTTGGACTAACGACTGTTAGTTGGTAAGTAAGTTTGATTCCTGGACTGGGAGATGCGCTGTATCCTTGAGCAAAACATTTCACTTCACGTTGTTTCAGTTTACAGAGCTACAAATGAGTACTAGCCGAACACTGGTGCCACTCTCTCTCTCTCACCCTCTCTCTC
>NC_068986.1:89695882-89697193 GCF_001194135.2 Octopus bimaculoides | reverse complement strand
CTCTCCCCCTCTCTCTCACCCTCTCTCTCACCCTCTCTCTCACCCTCTCTCTCTCACTCTCTCTCTCTCACCCTCTCTCTATCTCTCTCTCCGTCTGTCGTATCTTTGAAGTAGTTCCGAGTCAAGAGTGGACAGATCAAGAAAGTGTCATGTTTGCTCATGACCACAGAGACACCTAAAAACAGTAAGCGAAAACATGGTACACATTACCAGATCATACTTACTGTCTAGTTGTTTAAGAATTTCGTGACACAGTGCGTTGGTTCGGACGTTTATAGATCGAAGTGGAGTTATTCCAACTCTGAATCTTTATGGTTCAACAAATGTAGAGAGGGCTAAATTCTTCTATGTACTAGAAAGAAACAGATCTTATTTCTGAATTTGATGCAGTAATCAATTTGTTCAGTTTAATATTTAGTCGTGCAGTGTTATCTTCCTTAATTTTAACGAATTTACTGTTTTCGTACAGTATATTATTGATTTTTGTAACATAATCTTTTCGTTCATAATAGCTAATAGATCAATTACTCTAATTACTTTTACATATTACGATTTTATCGCTGTTTTCCCAAATTGTGTGCAGCTTGCTTGAGTTTTACGTTAAGAAGATTTTGGTTGTGTGATGCGTTTGTGTTTGTGTATGTGTGTTTGTGTGTGTGTGTGTGTGTGTATTCCAGTTTATTACCACTACTCTGGAATATATCTCGAATGTTATCGCCCCTTTATATTATATCGTTATTTGTAAGATTCTCTTGGGATTTGTAAAATACTTCTATTATGATTTTCTGTTGGGATCTTGATTGCATTTCCTTTAAGGCGGAAGATTGTGCCGAGATTGAGTGGGTAGTGTAATTTTATCTAGGCTGAATGTGTGGTGTGAGAGGTTAAGAAATTACTCTTGTGTCGGCATCACTTATAGGGTCTACCGTGCTGTTGTTATTTCTTATTTGCCTTGAGAGTGAAGCCTGAGAATATATTACATTGTAGAGGTTTCTTATATAATGTTATATTAGCTGTGGGAGTTTCATTAAGAACAAAATACAAAAATGAAGGAAGGAGTATATAAAAAATCAGTAACGATACGGTAAATAAACAAAAATGTGGCTTTAATTTTACACTGCATAGCCTTAAAGGAATGCCATAAGAGGCAATGAACAGGTGCTTTTCCTACGAATGAGGAGGAAATGAATTCAAAGTTCAATTGTTTATGTCACGGCAGTTTCAATAATGCCCACGACCACGACCACAACCACGACGATGGCGACGACGATGACGACGAGGATGACGACGACCACCACCACCACCACAACC
>NC_068986.1:89690881-89695852 GCF_001194135.2 Octopus bimaculoides | reverse complement strand
ACGACGACGACGACGAACACCACCACCACCACCACCACCAAGAACAACAACAACAATAATCCTTTCCACAATAGATATAAGGCCTGAAATTGTGGGGGAGGTGACTAGTCGATTACATTGACTCCAGTGTTTCACTGGTACTTAATTTATTGACCCTGAAAGAATGAAAGGCAAAATCGACCTCGGCGGAATTTGAACTTAGAACGTGAGGATGAACAATAAACATTATCAGGAGGGTTCTTAAGCACTTGAAAGGCTGCTGGAAACTTGTGGATACCTAAGGTTACAGGTAGTAACCTGCTACCTACATAAATCTTATCAGGAATAAGATCGAACCTGAAACAAACCAAAATTATAATAATAGTAATCCTATCTATTACAGGGCAGAAGGCCTGGAATTTTGGGGGAGGAGACTAGTTGATTACATCGACCTCAATGAAACACTGGTACTCGCTAAGCATTTTGCACGGCGTGCTAACGGTTCTGCCAGCTCGCCATTTTAAAAATATTTCTCAAATTTTGGCACAAACCCAGCAATTTCTTGGGGAGGGATAAGTCAATTACATTGAGCACTGAGTTCTACTGGTTCTTATTTCATCGTTCCAGAAAGAATAAAAGGCAAAGTTGACCTTGGCAAAGTTGATCTTGGCAAAGTTGACCTTGGCAAAGTTGACCTTGGCAAAGTTGACCTTGGTAAAGTTGACCTTGGCAAAGTTGACCTTGGCAAAGTTGACCTTTCTTGAACCATCATTGTGCTGTACGTTCATTAGTGGTTCCTGGGCCAAACCCATCATTGATATCACGATCTGTTTCAGCAGCTTTTCGGCCTAGCTTGAACTGGAATAAGAAAATTGTGCGAATTTGCTTTTTGTCCATGTTATATTCAACATTCTGGAAAAAATGGCCTAATTATTCAAAAAGAAAAAGAGTAACACGATTAGATAAAGTGAAAAACGGGCTTTAAAATGATATATAAAGTCAAAGTAATTTAACGAAAATTAATTTGAAAATACATCATTTAAAACCAAAATTAAAGCTTCCGCAAGAAGAACTTTCTTGACAACCTAATAGTCGTCAGAGATCACCAAGAAAAAAAGTTCTTTCTAATCGATATATCAATACCAACAGATGATAATGTTTCTCTAAAGGAAACGGAGAAACTTTCAAAATACAAAGATCTGGTAATAAAGGTAACTCGAACGTGGAGTCTAAAAACAAACAGTTCGTATGATAGTAGATGCATTAGTTATGATAAAACCATTCAGACAAATACATAACAAAAAGACCAGGACTTACAAATATATATAACATACAAAAAATTGCACTACTAGGCATCGCACACATCCTACGTAAACACTTTCAATACAGTGGAAATAAGAGCACCACTGCAAACCACAATACATAGCCAAGGCACACAGAGCTGCGCTCAGCAGTGCAGTTAAAGAACGTGATAAAAATAAGACTACTGGATTATAATAATGATAATAATAGTTTCGAATTTTGGTACAAGGCCAGCAATTTTGGGGGAGAGGAGGGGGTAAGTCGATTAGATCGACTCCAGTATTCAACTGGTACTTATTATCTCCGCCTTAGCGAAGGCGGAGGTATTGTTTTCAGTCGTGTTTGTTTGTTTGTCCGTGGTCAAGATATCTCAAGAACCGCTGGCTGGAATCCGATGAAATTTTCTGGGATGTTTGTCCTCGTAACTAGCACGAACTGATAAGATTTTGGGATCGATCCAGTCTGGACAAGGATTTTGGAGTATTTTTCCGCTTTTTTTTTACTTAACTTTTGAGAGCGGTCGGGTTCATTTTTAGTATTCTCGTTTGCGATATTCTCGTTCAGATATTCTCATTTTAAATATCAGCTCCGGCTAATCGTTGAGAGGACGTTTGTGCTGCCTTGGCGGAAGTTTGCGCTCTCTGAGTGATCTTGTTTTATCGACTTCGAAAGGCTGAAAGGCAAAGTCGACCTCAGTGAAATTTGAACTCAAAACGCGATTTCACTAAGATGAAGACAGTGCCAATAATTTTTGGGGACAGTAGTAAAATGTACTGAGAAAGATATAAAGAAAATGGGAATAGTGTCCAACAGAGCCGTTGCTAAAAATTTGTCTCCTCCGCTTGGCTAGAATCACCAGGAAATTATTAGATAGTTGAAAACAGATAACATGGTACCGCAGGCAGCAGGTAGCAACCTCGCTACCCATGCGAAACTTCAGGAGTTTCAACAAAACCCAAGTTAAAATACTACAACAAACAATAACAGCAACAACAACAACAACAACAACTACTACTACTACTACTACTACTACTACTACTACTACTGTAGAATCTGTGGACAAAATAGTGAAACCGTATGACATTTTACCAGCCAATGTACGCTACTATCCCAGAAGGAATATAAGAGACACCACGACAATATAGCCAGGCTTGTCTATTGGACACTTTGCAACAAGTATGGACTTGACAGAGCAAAAAATTGATACGAGAGATATGACAGGTTAGCTTGGGAGGTTAAGCAGTTGTGGTCGATGAAAAATGTTGGAATAGTACCCAATAATTGTCTAAGCTCTGGAAACAGTGAGTAAAAATCTTGAGAAGTACATGGAACAAATAGGGGCTGCAATAAGAGTGGAGCACTTGCAGAAAACAGCACTGCTTGGAACCGCTCGAATACTCCGGAAGGTGCTTGAAAAATAAGAGGTGTTACCTTAGTTCACTGGTAGCGAACAGTTGACACCGTAGTACATCTTTAGCGTTAGAAGCTGTGCAAAGGCAATAATAATAATAATGATAATAATGGTAGTAATAATAATAATAATAATAATAATAATAATAATAATAATAATAATAATAATAATAATATCATTTAATGGCCACTAGGCCCGACATATAGGGGACAATATAGTAGACGAGGACTGTGAGTGTTTTACACAAAACAACGAGTAAACAATTAGGAAAACAATGACAATAAACATTAAACAAGAAAAAATATATCTATGAGATTTCCCCAGTAGGAGGGAGATGATAACCCGGGGCTGGCTCATGTACCCTACCAATCCTGAACCACCCGACGCTTCGAGGGTACTCGGGAAGGGTGCACCTCTCCTCAAATTCACCAGCCTACAGGCGCATTATGAGAGTAGGTCCACTCACACGGACCATTTTCGCTACATTCACCTACCTTTCAGTAAATGTACTGGGGGTGGGGCATCACTTCTCTCTCCATCCACATCTTTCTTTCCAAGTGAAATTTGAAGAAGTTGATGAGGGATTTTTAAGCAGCCTTGCCACTCACCGCCTCACGGCATTAGGAATTCTCTTGTCCTGCTACCAGTTATGGAGGATGTCTGCCAATTGGCTACCAAACAAATCAGGCATGAACTGTAAATTTCGTAGGGAAGACCATCTTGTGCAACTGTTCATCGCCTCCCGTATTTCAGTGGTCGATATCCGCTTTCCACAAAGCGTCCCGTCTATTACTGAGAACCTTTACAAGCTGCCCAGGCATGAACTAAAGAGTAACACCGTCGCCGATCCATCGTCTTCCACAAAAATTTTCGTGAAGTGCTACAGAAAAGCCGCACACATCTGCTCAAAATTGATTGGCATGCACCCGTTCCTGTCCGCCAAAGACTTGGCTGTGATTTTGTTGTCCCGTCGCGCCTCCGCTACTCGAGCTCATTGGATAGCTGTTATTTCCACGTGTTTCTCTGCACGGACTTTAGCTCTGATAAGGCAGACTTCGCGTTTCAAGTTGAAGAAATAATCTAGGACCATAGTCCTTGCTAGTATATCCGTCACAACGTCCTGACTGACCTCTTATTCTAGATCAGGGGTTTTCAAACTGTGGTCCGCGGACCACAGGGGGTCAGCAAGGACAAGACAGGGGGTCCGTGGACAGCAAATACTTTTTATGGGCAATTTGATTTTATATATGGTTTTTAATCGAAATCTTTTAATTGACAATAAACCTATTTGTTAAATACTGTTAAATAAATAAATGTAAAAATATATGTTATTTTAAGCAAATATTTATGTATAAATTTCATAAGCGTTTATAAGGGGGTCCCTAAGGTAAAGCCTGAAATATAAAGTCAAAATATAAAGTCAAAAAGTTTGAAAACCCCTGTTCTAGATTACTAACTAGTTTTCCCTTCTATTTCTCAGTATCGCTAGTTGTTTGCTAAACGCTATGGATTCTGCTTTAATCACCTTCTTCAGGGCGCCGGACCACCACCATATCCACAAACACTATCATTGCCAACTACAAGATTATCGCCAATACCACCACCGTCTCCAATAACAATGACAACACTAATAACATCTATCACAACTACATTCCCCTTCTTCCTTTATTTCTTTTATTTCTTTCCTTTCTTGTTTTTTTTTTCCATTCTTTCTTTTCTTTCATTCATCTTTTACTTTCGTTCTTCTTGCTCGTTCGTCCATGCTTTCTGCATTCGTTTATTTTTCTTTAAATTTCTTTCATTATCCCTGTCTGTCTGGCTATCTGTCTGCCTGCCTCTCAATATATGAGTCTGTATATCCGTGTGGGTATGTGTGTGTCTTTCTGTCTGCCTGTCAGTATGTATGAGTAGTTGTGTGTGTGTATGTGCCTGTCTGTCTATCTGTCTGTCTGTCCATCTTTCCATATATTTAACCCCCCCCTCTTGTCTCCACTCAGAGACGATGCTCTGCTGTGATTTAAGTGAATAAGTTGTGCTATCCACCATTGCTAACTGATTGTTAGTCTCTGATGGAAAACGTAGATAGCAACAGCCTTCCAATCCGCTGGTCCTTCCTCCCCTGCACTACTGCTTCCACCTCCATCACTGCCGCCACCAATACAAACATCAACATAACCACCACCACCACCACCGACACAACCACCAACAATACAACCACCACCACCACAACTACTACTACTACTACTACTACTACTACTACTACTAATGTCGACGATGAA
>NC_068986.1:89686301-89690065 GCF_001194135.2 Octopus bimaculoides | reverse complement strand
CCGCAATAATAAATTACCAATGAATTTTGCTGATAAAACGGACCCAGTCAATCCTTCTCGTCGAATCCTTCCATTTACCTTGAATTTCTCCCTCCCCCTCCCTCCCTTCATACCAACCCCACCTCTCTCTCTGCAGTCATACACTGAACCCCTGTAATCTTTATGCACTTAGGTGGTGGGAGGAGTGAGGTCTTAATGGAACCAAGAAGAGGGGGGAGGGGTACAAGTGGACGTAATCTTCATCTTCAATGTCATTCTAACTAAAGAGAAATGAAATATATATTAAGCACAGATTAAGGTGTAGGAAACAGTAGTTGTGGTAGTAATTCTAGTGTTGGTGGTAGTAGGGCTGGTTTGAGTAGAAGTGAAGGTGCTAGTTGTAGATGAATAATTATAGAGGTGGTGGTGAAGCTGCTGATGGTGTATTTGTTGGTGTGAGTGGTGAGTGATGGTCATGTTGGTAGTAGCTGAATAATGGTGGTGATGGTGATATATTTGGTTGCCTTTGAGAGATGGTCATAAAGGGAGTTGAAGTATGGTAGTTCTAGGTGGTTGTAGTTGAAGTGGTGGCGTTTTATTGGTAATAGTAGGATGGTTGTCATATAGTAGGATGGTAGTAGTAGTAGTAGTAGTAGTAGTAGTAGTAGTAGTAGTAGTAGTAGTAGTAGTAGTAGTAGTAGTAGTTGTAGCAGCAGTAGTAGTAGCAGAGTTGGCGATTTGGAAAATGGTAGTTCTTATAGTAGTGATAGTGGTAGTGGGAATAGTTATGGTCACGGCAGTGGTACCGATAGTAATAGTTGTATTAGTGGTTTCAATGGTGGTATTCTATTGATAATATTAGGAACAATAGTCATACAACCACCGTTTTTATTATTACTTTTAAGAACACCGTCTCAAAGAGTTTATTCCAAAGTGGCGATATTGTTCAACACTGCCAGGGCAAGGACTTTTCAAAGTTGTCCATAATCTCAGAACTGAATGAGTGATGCAGCAGAACCGAGCATTGAGGATGGTTGAAGCATTAGTAAAAAGTCACAACGCCTGACTCAACAAATCTCGTGTTATTGTGCAAGTGGTTTGTTGTCTGCATCGGTGGGTGGCTTCGAGCAGCTCTAGTGTCGCGTTGGAAGGTGCCGAAATACCTATAAAGCTGTTTCACTGCTTGGTCAGACATCAACCCCTGCATTCGGACACTGAGTACAACAGCACCCTCAGCACACAAGCGTTTACTCTAAATGTTTTCTGCTCAGTTGTTTTTCCTCGCTGCCCAAATATCAGAACATCGTCACTTATGAACACCATGGAATGCTAGAGCTAAAAGAGCCGCATTGGCTCCATTACCCGCCGGTAGAAGACTGAAAGCGCCTGGCAATTGGATGTCAGATAGCCAGTTTTTTCATCCAAGACTGCAGCTCATTTAAGAAGATGAATCGCATTCACTCATTGGCTAAGAAACTCAGCAGCTATCGCAGGCGCCGAGCATGTCTGTGCATCACTAGTAGTGTAACCTTTGTAACCGCAGTTGACTTAAATATAATCTAGATGGCTTTTATACTGTCTTGACTTAAATATTGTCTTAATGACCTAAGTATCAACTAGATCAGTTCTTGTCATAAAATAGATCACCTTGGCGGGGGCTGTGAGGACTGAAAAGGGGGCGAACAAATTGCCATGTCGAAATGAAATTGCTTTACTATAGCACTAATTCGGAGAGTAAGGATCATATGGATACAAACCCTATATTCGACTTATTGATAAAGAGAAGCTCCAAAATCTCAATAATACTTAATTTTTGACTGGAATCTAGTATTTGCCAGTTTGAGAAACACTGGACTAGACGATTTAAATTACGTCTCGATGGCTTAAATATTACCTAGATGACTTAAGCATCATCTAGGTGTCTTGAATATCAACTAAATGACATAAATATTACCCAGATGACTTAAATATTGCCTGGATGACTGAAATAGCACATAGATGGCTTATGTATCATTATAATGACTTATACGTCGCCTAGATGAGATTAATTTCCCTTAGGTGACTTAATTATCGTCCGGGTGATTGAAATATAAGTTATCATCTAGGAAGCTTAAATATTGCTTTGATGATTTAAGTATTGCCAGGATGATTTGAATATCACCTTCTTAGCTTACATATCACCTGTATCTTTTAAGTATCACTCAGATGGTTTAAATGTCCTTTAAGTGACTTAAATATTGTTCAGATCAGTGCTACTTAACAGTTTGTGCACAAACGCTATAGTATAAATATAAAAAAAAAGCAGCGCCTATTTCTTTGCAGAACGTACTTTTGGTCCACGGAACTCTTACGGACCCAGTACGCATCTATGGCACCACTCTGCTCAACAAGTGATTAAACAAATATATAATGTATAATTTCTTATATCCTCTGTTCAACATTACATTACTCTTATGGCATCATTCATCATGTTATTTCTTTATTTTTCATTTATTCGTGTGCAATGGACTGTGTCAAACGTACGAAATATAGTAACTATACGGTACATACTGCAACACTGAGGTACTCATTTACTCACTGAAAGGTGACATTTCCTTCTGTGAACCACATTTGACAAACCACATTGCAAATTTTTCTAGATGTTTCTTCATTTGCCATTTTGAGACCAGCCAGAAACAAATCAATTCTATAAATGTTTCCGCTGCACAGCATAGCGAGCGAGTTTACGAGCAATCTATACTAAAGAAGGATTCAGTATACACTGCATTGTTTAGGATAAGACACAAACAAAAGATCCCAAGGAGAGAGCCTGACATTTTTTATCCGCTCTGCCACTTACAGTTTCCAAGCATAATTACTAACACATCACCCATGATGGGATGAGAATCGGTGATAGATTTGTTCGAAAGACTGACGGCACATACAAGTCTATGCCTCATCACACTGCGCCAAAGTCTATTTCCAAGCAAATATCAAAAGCTAAAGCTATTATGGTGAATAATTTAAGAGTAGCCCCACTGTTCAATATTGCAATTTTATAAACCACATCGGGTTTTTCCCATCGCCGAAGCCTTCCTAACTTCAAAGAAATTCTTCAGCTTTTCAGGCAAAATGTTTTCTGGAAAGAATGGTAGATGTTTGGTTCATGAAAGAAAATGGTTTTGCTCGAAGATCTAGCTAATAGTCGAACGCAACTCTATGATAACTAATGAAGTCTTTTATTATGATGAGATTGCCAAAAATTGTCTGTAGACATGGCAACTACTGATGGATTCTCTGTAGAACTGGATGTAAATAATAAAACGACATTTTTCTCATGCTAATGTTTTTTTTTAATATTTTTTACTACCCACATTCTCTCGCTTTTCTCTCCTTTTCTTTCTAATGCCCATTCTTTTTTATATTTTTATTATCTCCTCCTTTTCTCTGCCTTTCTGTCTTTGTTGTCTTACTTATTTCTCCCTATCTTCCTCTACCTGTGTTTCACACCTTTGCTCCGTTTCTTTTTTTTTCTCATTCTCAGATTTTCTTAGTTCATCATCTCTTTCCAACTGATTTTCTGTCTGTCTCTGTCTGTTTCTGACACTGTCTGTCTCTTCCCCTCTCTCATCTTTATTTCTCTCTTTCACCCCCAAAACATACATCTCGGTACTCACTCACTATACTGCTCACCACCTCTTTTATTTTCTGCACCCCTCTTTTCAATCTCTCTCTTTCTCTCTCTCCCTCACTCCAACTGCTTCTCCATCTACTTCACTGTCCACTACGCATCACCCCACCCACCC
>NC_068986.1:89684159-89686188 GCF_001194135.2 Octopus bimaculoides | reverse complement strand
GTGAGAAAGCCGCATTGCTAAGATGAAAACTAATTAACTGTTGGTGTTGGGGTAATGGATATTGTGTCTGGGTAATCAACAACGGTGGTGGTGGTGGTGGTTGTAGTGTTGTTGTTGTTGATAAGGGTGGGAGTAGTATTGATGGTAGTGGTGGGAGAAATAGTGGTAGTATGGCGGTAGTGGTAACGGTAGTGGTAGTGGTGATGGTGTCGATGTTGGTGTGAGTGGGAGTAGAGTTGATGGCGATGGTAGGAGTAACGGTGATGGTAGAAGCAGTGGTGAAAATGGTGGTGGTCTTTGTAGAAGGTGCTGGTATTGGTGCTGGCTGTAGTGGTTATGGTAGTGGTGGGAGGAGGGGGATATTAGTGGTGGTAACTGTTGTAGTGGTCGTGATGGTTATGTTAGTGGCTGCGGATGTGATGTTATTAGTAGTGGTGGTGGTGGTGGAAATGGTGGTAGTAGTGGTGGTGGATATGGTGGTTGTCATTGTGGTGGTCATGCTAGTTGTCGCTTTTTAACCTCAAGTCAGTTTTGCTCAAACGATGAAAGGCCTTCCAGCTGTGACCATCTCGTTTTTACCTCTGTGCGCAGCAAGGGAATCCAGTACCACATATTTCAACATGTGCTTTTCTAAGGCTGCAATTTGAGGGAAATTTGGTTGTTATTTCTAGAAAATCAAGCGAAGATGCAGAGGTGTCACAGGAATAGCTGTAGTCAATGGTGGCGTTTGGGGTTACGGTGTGGTTGATGATGATGGTGATGGTGATGGTGATGGTGTGTTGGGGTTGGCGCTTGTGGTGGTAGTTGTAATAGTGGTGGTCGATGGTTTTACTGTTGTTGGTGGTAGTGGTGATAGTATTGGTGGCACTACGTTAGTAGTGACGGTGAAGGCAGTAGTGGTGTTCGCAGTGGTGGTAATGTTGGTTATGTTGTTGTTAGTGGTGCTGATGTTAATGGTGGCGTTAGTGATAGTGGTGATGGTGATGGTGGTGTTAATGATGATTGCGATGGTGGTGATGTTGGTGGCGGAAGTGTTGATACTTTAGCAAGTAAGGGATCTACACCCCTATTGAGCAGGGAAAAAAGGGACCTGCTATAACTTCAGCCCTACCTACTTATACCTCATATCATAACAATGTGTGCACGTGTGCGTCCGTATGTGTTTATGTGTATATGCATATGTGTGTGTGCGTGTGCGTGTGTGTGCATACATATGTGTGCATACATGTGTGTGTGTAAGTGTATATACATATACGTGCGTGTGAATTCTTATATCTATATCTATTTATACGACTGTGTGTGTATATGCGTGTGCATGTGTCTGCGAGCTTATATCTAGTTGCCTGCGTGTCTAAGTGTACGTATGTGTACGTATTTATATCTATATGTGTGTCTGTGTTTCTTTGCCTATGTACATCTGTGTGAATGCATATGGACATGTAAAGTGTATATATAAATATATATGTGTGTGTATGTTTGTGTATGTGCTTGTGTGTGTGTGTCTGTGTGTGTGCGCGTGCTTGACTATGTGAGGGCGTATATATGTGTGTTCATGTGTATGCGCGTATTATGTGTGAAACCTTGTGTTTACATCGGTCTATATGTAAGTGTGTGAATGTTTATGTGTATATGTATGTGTATTGACCATTGTGTATGCATATGATTTTGTTGATGTGTATACGTGTGTGTGTGAGTGTGTTTAACTATATGTATGAGTATGAGTATGCGCGCGTGTGGGCCTGCATTTACGTGTGTATGGGTGTATGAATATATGTGAATGAGCGTGCACGTATATCCAGGTAAATATGTGTGTCTTTATGCCTGTATAATTGTCTACCTATACGTATGTGAATGCATGCGAGTCCCTCTTTGAATCTCTCTCTCTCTTTCTCTTTCCCTCCCTCTTTCCCCATATATATATATTTTGTATGAAGGGGTTTGTCGGTATGAAGGTTTTATACACACACACACACACACACACACACACACACACACATACACACACACACACACACACACACACACACAC
>NC_068986.1:89682001-89683074 GCF_001194135.2 Octopus bimaculoides | reverse complement strand
TGTGTGTGTGTGTGTGTGTGTGTGTGTGTGTGTGTGTGTTTGTGTGTCGGTGTTTGTCCCCCCACCATCCTTTGACAACCGATGCTGGTGTGTTTACGTCCCCGTAACTTAGCGGTTGGGCAAAAGGGACCGATAGAATAAGTACTAGGCTTAGAAACAATAATTCCTGGGGTTGATTTTCTCGACTGAAGGCAGTGCTCCAGCATGCCCGCAGTCAAATGACTGAAACAAGTAAAAGAGTAAAAGAGTATATGCATGTGTGTGTGTGTATATATATATATATATATATATATATATATATACACTCACAAACACACGTATATATATATGTGTGTGTGTATATATATACACACATGTATTTTTATTAATAATCGGCAGAAAGTTACAGAGTGACTCAAGGGGTGAGAGTTTCGTGCGTTGGCACTTATTATGATTTGTAAATAGAATACGCCATGTGCTCAAAGCCTAGAAGTTGCTTGGAGACACAAGGCATGCTATAAGAACCTGCCTGGACTCGCGTCTCCAATGCACACACACATACACACACATACACACACACACACACACACACACATATATATGCACATATACATGCATAGCATTCCTCACACAAAGACTATGATATATTAGTCGTATGGAAGATGGCAGAATCCTCAAGGACATACTCTACGGAGAGCTTGCTAGGGGCACTAGGTCTGTGGAAAGACTGTTTGCAAAAGGGACATGAAGGCCTGCGACATCAGTATTAGGAACTGGGAAGCGGTTGCCAGCAACCGTGGAGATTAGCGACGCACCATAGAAAAGGGAACACAAAGGAGTGATAGAGGGAGAGAGGAGAAATGGAAAGACAAGAAAAAGATGTCGACAAGAAACTATGACATTACAACCAGCCAGGCAAAGTCTTCGCTACATTTGCGGCACCTGCCAGAGGGAGTGTTTGTCCAGGATAAGACTACATAGCCACAGCAGGAGATGTATTAGGACATGAAATGTAAAAACCAGACTAGATTATTTTATGCGCAACTCCATTGTCTCCCGAGACAAAAGGATGCCAGCAACAACACATGTATATA
>NC_068986.1:89679671-89681523 GCF_001194135.2 Octopus bimaculoides | reverse complement strand
TATATATATATATATATATATATGCATGTATGTATATATGTATATATGCATACATATAAACTTGCATGCATATATGCATATATACATATCCACAGAATGAGGTGGCATCGAATTCCGTAAATTCGGCTTCGAAGGATTATCTATTCTTTCGTGTAATGAAAACCACTTATTATACATTTGCCATTAATATCAGCTTGTTAAAAAGTTCGTAACCAAAAAAAGCGTCATCTTAGCAGTGATCAAATGATCAATTTAAACTAATACACAAGACATGGAGTGATAGGAAACTGGAGTCAGCTATCACACGCCATGGAATTATTTAGAAAAATTTCAGTGGACTTTCGAAAGTTATAAAACCTGTATCAGTTCTACAATGTAGGCGAGTTAAGAACCCTCGATTAGTTTATGTGAAAGGCTGAAGAGCTACCGGAGTGTAAAATATCGGAATAGCACGCCTCTCAGTGCAAAGCAACAAGCTACGTTTGCTATGAATACATACCTTCATGCATCCATACATACTTACGTCCGTACATGCATGGATAGAAATATGCCTGCGTATATACATGGATACATCGATACTTAGGTGCAAACATACATTTGTTGTTGTTGGCACTCCGTCGCTTACGACGTCGAGGGTTCCAGTTGATCCGATCAACGGAACCCTCGTGCAAGTGGCTGAGCACTCCACAGACACGTGTGCCCTTAACGTAGTTCTCGGGGATATTCAGCGTGACACAGTGTGACAAGGCTGACCCTTTGAATTACAGGCACAACAGAAACAGGAAGTAAGAATGAGAGAAAGTTGTGGTGAAAGAGTACAGCAGTGTTCGCCACCATCCCCTGCCGGAGCCTCGTGGAGCTTTAGGTGTTTTCGCTCAATAAACACCCACAACGCCCGGTCTGGGAATCGAAACCGCAATCCTATGACCGCGAATCCGCTGCCCTAACCACTGGGCCATTGCGCCTCACAAACATACAAACATGGTGCAAAACAACTCGTCACTGAGTAAAACGACTTATTGAACTCAGTATATATATGCAAAAGTTCCGGGAGTTCCGGAATTTATCGTGTGTGAATTTGTTTTGGATGGATAAAGTGCTGCACAGCACTGAAACCCACTTTCAAGGCAATTACGCGTTAATGGCACAACAGAAGTTGAGACTACCAGAAACCAACTGCATTTCTGACTTTTTATATGAGTTTATCTTCTAGAAGAGAGTCCTATAACGAATCAGGCGTCCACCACATCTTTTGGTTCACATGCTAGTTAACCCATACTTTGGTCCCTAACAGGTGCTGCCACTCCGGGCTGTAGTAGACCTGTTAAAAATAGAGGCTAAGAGATGGTTCCACATTCCTCAAAAGCCCAGAACTCCTGAACCAGAGCCCCACGGATGCAGTTTAAAGTCATACCCAAGACATGTGTACATACATACACAAAAACATACATGTATACATATATTCATACATATGTACTAAGATATAAACGTATACACATATATAGATGTATATATATAAATGTATGTATGTATTTATGGTTGTCTATGCATATATATATATATATATATATATATATATATATATATATATATATATATATATGTAAATTTAATGAATGGAGTAAAACGCATATGTTAACTACATTCATTAAACTTATATATACTCAAGTACCCAAAATATCAAGGAGTTTCTACCTCATAAACAGGAGTTACACCACAGTCATTTTGTGATCTTTGCTACCCTGGTATCTATTAACCAATTTATTTTGTCCGAGTTATTTATTAATTAGGAGAAAATAAATACATATAATAATAATAATAATAATAATAATAATAATAATAATAATATATA
>NC_068986.1:89675864-89678654 GCF_001194135.2 Octopus bimaculoides | reverse complement strand
GATATGATCGTTATTTAAAATACCGATCCTATCAGGTGGCCAGCATGGGAATAGAAACCTCAAAAGGTAATAATTATTATTAAAATTATAATTAAGGGTATCTAAGAGATACCACCATGGCTGCTATTTCAAGCATGGTGGTATCTCTTAGATACCCTTAATTATAATATATATATATATATTTATGTATGTACGTACATTTATACAAAAATGTATATATGTGAGTGTGTGTGAATGTGTGTATGCTTACATATAATATATACATATCTGTATATAGAGGGACATGTATATATATACATGCATATATATATACATGCATATATATATGCATACACACATATCTATGTATGAACGTATTTACATATACTACTTCATTATATTTAAGTATATACACATATTTACGCACACATATGTCTGTGTATGTGTGTGTGTGTATGTGTGTGTGTGTGGATAGACGGTAAGGCTCCAGTACAATTTCACACTGTACCCAACCGTTTTCCTAAACTTTTAATGGCATTTAAAACATGACAATATAAAACTATCCGCCTCAAAAAGAAATCTATTTATTTACTCAGCTATTAGCCCCCAAATCTTCTACGTTCATCTCCCGGGTGGGACCTAATGCCTTGTTTTCTAGACTCTTACTCTCACTTTGACCTTCGTACATTATACCCTTGATATTAACCTTGTTATTAAATTCAGAAAGTATACCTAAGGGGGAATACAGATCTGGAGCCCCTTCTCAAAGATGAAAAGACTTCTTAGTAGCACACAACTCCCAGCCCTCAAACCCCCAAGTATTTGTTAAGGGAGACGTGTTTGCTAGTGAAGCTTGTAGGTTAGTGTAGCGTCGGAGGTTAGGAAGAAACGATTTGCATGGCTTTAATATATAACGTTTTATTTACTCTGTGAAAATAGTTTCGATTCTGTCAACAGTTGACAAATACGAGAAATATTCACAGACGAATTTTTTTTTAGTATGAATGTGTAGGTGGGTGTGGGGGAGAATCGGTGTAGGTGTGTGTGTGTGAGGGGTGCTTGTGACATTGAGAATGTGTGAGTGTGTGTGTGTGTGTGTGTGTGTGTGTGTTGATGAGTGTGTGTATGTGTGGAATTCGATAATTGTATAACTGCTTTTATGTGTCCGTGTACACAGACACGCACGCACACACACATACACACACACACGCACACACATAATTGTCTGCGTGTGTGTTTGTGTATATGCAGATTCAAATATGCTGACACACACATGTATGGATGTGTGTGTGTGTGTGTGTGTGTGTATGTGTGTGTGTGTGTGTGTGTATCTATCTATCTATCTATCTATCTATCTATCTATCTATCTATCTATCTAACTACCTGCTTGTCTGCCTGCCTGTCTGTCTATACATAAATACATGCATGAATATATATATATGTATATATGATGTATATATATATATATATATATATATATATATATATATATATATATATATATATATATATATATACGTATATATGTATTCATATATTCATACACATGTAAATATACGTGTTTTTTTTTTGCGTATACGTAGTGTGTTATAAGCGTACCTATCGGTCTGTATGAATGCATGTTTGCATTTATATATGTATGCATGTTGGTGTGTAGGTATATATGCATATATGTATATGTGTATGCAAATATGTATCACTTTCCTTTTTGAGAATCTGAAATCTTCCCAGAAACCAGGGGATTGATCCTTATCGAGAAACAACCAGAATTTAGATAAGAATACTATTTGTATTACACTGAAGTTCAGAAAAGTCTTACATATTTTCATTGTTTCACTTACAATCTAAATGCACAGAATATATATTAAGTTCTGTTTTTACTTTTCCTTTCATTTTTTATAAACCCTTTCTGAAACACTTAGAACGCACCCAAGTACCCCAATGGTTATGCTTATATAGCTATAGAATTGATAAGAAACGAAATGTGATCGGGAGGGGTCTGTAGTGATATAAAAGTTCTAACTGTGAAGGTGAGAATCACAGGATCATTCTGGAGTTGTACTTTGTTGTGGGTACGGAAGTAAAAGCAATGGGATTGGTAGTGTATGTGACAGTAAAGACAATGTGAGGGTATTCTGCTTGGAGAAAATTGAAATAAAAGATCAGCTGGGGTGACAAAAAGAAAAAAAAGGCAGTTTGGTGCTCTTAATGACGTTTCTGTTGAGGCTCCGGAAGTAGCCGAAAAGATCTCCTGGTCGTCACTTCCAGAGGTCAATGTTCTGCAACATCATTCTTCCGGCCGTTGCCAGCGGTACAGCCGCAACACCATCGTCTTACGATGGGAAATGGACAGGGATGGTAGACAGTTGAGTGCTGTAGAAAGAGAGAAGAAAAAAAAAAGATAAAGGAAAAAGGCCAAACAGAAAATGTGTCTCTATCCCAGAAAGGAAAGTAAGTAGATCGGATGTGGTGAAGTCTATCTTCTTGAACTATTTAATGTTTACTGTACTTTGTAACGCAAACAACCAAACGTTGGACAATCTAAATGCTTACTCAGAAAATCTAGGAAGAAAACAAGTGCAGATTCGTGAGGCGTTTAGCTCCGATCATGTAAGTAGGCAAAAGATAGACTGCCGGTAAATACTTCTTTACAAGGTTATGTACTTCAACCACTAGGAGAACATAGCTGTTTTTCATTCACTCTATCAACTTGTACCACGCTTTCACTAATTGTTTCAGGTGCCTATGTAGTCGCGAGCAGATATAAGCAGTCTTTCAGTCATCCCACCACTTGAGCTGGCGGATCACTGA
>NC_068986.1:89673879-89675854 GCF_001194135.2 Octopus bimaculoides | reverse complement strand
TATATATACACACATATATATATGCATACTCTCTCTCTGTGTCTCTCTCTCTCTCTCTCTCTCTCTCTCTATCTATCTATCTATCCATAATGTATGCGTTTTGAAGTGCTACGTGTAATCAAAGTTCGGGCTCAGTTGTAGGTCCTACAATTCACTCGTATATCTCGCATCTAATGCTGTAACGCATGAAACCACATGATAGGCCAATATTGAGTATACGATTCACGAAATATTATTTATAAATACAAGAAATATATGGTATTATATATTTTATAAAACATACTCGTTTACGCAAGTTACTGTCATGATTTCATTCTTTATATATATATATATATATATATATATATATATCACCAGCGACGGTGATTTAACTGACTACGAACACTGAACGCATGCATTTCCACAATTCTCAACCTATGTTCGCCAAACTTTGCACACACATTACTTATGTCCCAAGGATGGTCATGTACTATAACATTTTGCCCAGAGCTCCCACGTAAATGGACAAACTAGGAGAAACTGTGGTTCGCACGGGTTTTTCTCTAATTCGTTGTATGTACACAGTTTTTTTTTGTATGTAGGGTCATCCATACTTTTTAAATCTACATGGTTGTATATTGGCATTAGAGAATATTTTATAGTGGTTTTCACATTCTTTTGATTTATTATTTATTAATATTTTGTAATTGTGTATTACTACTTGGTTAGAGAATATTATAAAAGTGAAAGGATTTTGTCTATTTATTTCGACTGTCCACATGTTACTATTTATTTATATGTTGTAATTGTGTATTATTACTTGGTTAGAGAATATTATGAAAGTGAAAGGGTTTTGTCTATTATTTATTTCGACTGTCCACATGTTATTATTTATTTATATGTTGTAATTGTGTATTATTACTTGGTTAGAGAATATTATGAAAGTAAAATGATTTTGTCTATTATTTATTTCGACTGTCCACCTGTGACGGTGATTAAATTGACAAGGAACACTGTACGCGATGAATATCCAATAATAAACAATCTTAATCTCCATATTTAAACTGTATTAAACTTTGGCAATTCTGAGTTACTTGAGTTACACACACACGCATGCACTTTACCTTTCGTCCTTTACCTATTCTGAGTTACTTGAAAGATAATGTTCCCTTCCCTCTCTTCTATTTGTTGATACCTTTGTTTACCTACCAAAGCGTTGTTTCACTTTAACGATGCTTATTTACCCATCCATTATGATATTTCGAACGCGACATCTTTTCACTGCGAACTGCTAAAAATTCAAAGCAGTATTCGTTAACTGAAGTCAAACTCTTCATGTCTTCATTTTTCGTTACCTGAAGTCAATTTGAGAGCGGTCGTACACTGTAAGCACGTAACAAATACATTCCTTTAACTATAATTTTTCAAGTAGTTATTATATTGCCATTTTTGAACGCACCAATCATACGTCTCTCCGAAAAATAGCTCCCTTTGCTGTTGAATAAAATAAACTCGCAGAGGGGAAGTTTCAACGTCTTCCTTCAATTTCCTTACACCATTTATGTAGCTGTTTCTGACAAGAAATTTCGCTTTCATGTAGAACAAATATATTTTGTAGTCCTTATCCATAATCTACTCCCCAAACACTTCAGTAGCTCTGCTTTGCATCGCTTGCAAACCTATATGTTCTATGATCATTAAAGTGCAACGATCTCCATAATAACCAACCTTCAGTTTAGTTTTCTTTTCCTCGGTTAATCGGAAATGTAGATTGCCGTGCTACTCATAAACCTTCTCGGTAGTTCAATTAATTGGTGAAAAAAAATACCACCAAAGCAACTTAAACCGCCGAAAGGAGGAGTGCGTTTGCTAATATATATATATATACATGTGTGTGTGTGTGTATACACATATGTATATATATATGCATGTATATATATACATACATATATATGCGTATATGTATATATATATATATATATATATATATATATAT
>NC_068986.1:89664034-89673869 GCF_001194135.2 Octopus bimaculoides | reverse complement strand
ATTTTACCTTTCGTCCATTTGTGGCGAGTAAAAAAATTACCATTCCGTGACAGTAGATTAGATGGACTGAGAGTCGTACAAGACGCTTTGTGGCATTCATTTGTTCCGGTTCCTTGCGTTCTGAATTCAAATTTTGCCGTGGTCTTTTGGATGCACAACTTTATCCACCACTCGGTTTAACACTACCAGCTGGCATTTCGAATTCCTTTAGCTGAATCCTGACTGCTGCTGCGAAGTCCGGGCATTTTTACTTTCAACATTAATGTCGGCTGCCCGGTAGACGATTATGGGTATTGCATTCTTTCTTAATCATGGAAAGTTAATTCTCATGATTAGCGGAAAAATAAAATTGACCTTTGTTTTCAGAAAAGAGAAGACAACTCAGAATATGTTTCTGTCAACTAGACATCACCAGCTTAGTAGAATTTACCCAAGTTTGTATGGTCAGATAAACGAACGTTTACACACTCAGAGGTGATGATGATAGTGATGATGATAGTGGGGCAGCGGTTATGTTGGTGAATGGTGATGGTGGTGGTGATGGCAGTAGTGACTGTAAGTGTTGGGGATGGTAGTGATGGTGAAGGTGGTGATGATGGTAGCGGTGGTGGTGATGGTGGTGGTTGGTGTTCTGGTGGTAGCGGTGGTCATACTGGGTCATGATAGGTGATAGGAGTGGTGATGGTGGTGATAGTGGAGGCTCTTGGTGAAATCATAATGATGATAACGATGATGGTGAAGCTGCTGCTGCTGTTGATGATGATGATGAAGAGGAGAACATTAATGGTAATAATGATCATAATCCTGACGTTCATGATTATAGTGATGTTGACTGTGATGGTGGCTATTTTAATGATATTGGATGTGATCCCGTTGACGATGCTGCTGCTGATGGTTGTGGTTGTCGTGGTTATGGTAGTAGCAGCAGCAGCAGCAGCAGCAGTAGCAGTAGTAGTAGCTGTAGCATTAGTAGCAATCGGGGTTTTGGTAGTGTTAGTGGTGGGGGAGATAGTTGACGTGGTAGCATTATTATTATTATTAGTGGCAGCAGCAGTGGCAGCAGCAGTGGTAGTAGTTGCAGTAAAAGTAATAGTAGAAGTAGTGGTAGACATAGCATTAGTAGAAGTAGTAGTAGCTGAAGTAGTAGTAGCAGAAGTAATAGTAGACATAGCTTTAGTAGAAATAGCAGTAACCGTGGTGGTAGTAGTAGTAGTAGTAGTAGTAGTAGTAGTAGTAGCTGAAGTAGTAGTAATAGTAGTAGTAGCTGAAGTAGTAGTTATAGTAGTAGTAGATAAAGTAGTAGCTAAAGTAGTAGTAGTTGTAGTAATAATAGCTAAAGTAGAAGTAGTAGTAGTTGTAGTAGTAGTAGCTGAAATAATTGTAGTAGTGGTAGTAGTAACTGAAATAGTAGTAGTAGTAGCTACAGTAGTAGGAGCAATAATATTTGTAGTAATTGTGAGGGTGGTGGTAGTGGTGGTGGTGTTATAAAGAGTGATAATTGTTGTTTGAGCGATAGTGCTGACGACAATGGTGAGCATGCTGGTGATGATGAGAATGATGATGTTGACGAAGAGCATGATGATGATTATGATGATTGTTATTGCATTGATGATAGTGTCAGTGGTGGAGGCGGTGATGGCGGTAACGGCGGCAGCGGCTGAGCGCGAGCAGAGCTGAGTGTGTGAGAGAGGTCACGGTAGCGGTGAGGGGGGTTAAGACGGTACAAGACTGGAGTTTCTCCTCTGATCTTTCAACATGATAAAGAGGTTTCGGTAAAAAGGAGGCGAATGGAGGAAGGGGTTTCGTGTAGTGAATGTGTGAGTGTGGGAGGAGTAGAAGAGGGTGAAGGGAGAGGTGAGAATTTGAATGTAACATTTAAAATTGAAAAGTGTAAAGTGACAAGTGAAAAATGATTTTTTTAGCATTTATTTTTATTTATGTGTTAGCTGTTGTTATTGGTTTATTGTTTTGTTGTTTTTTTTTTAGAATTAATTTTACTTAATTTTACAGAAATCTATGAAAGGCAAACACTCAAATAATAATAATAATAATAATAACAACAATAATGATATATAACACGATTATGATGATGATGATGATGATAAAATAATATTATCAATAATAATAATTATAATAATGATGATAATTATAAGAACGTTAGCACGAGCGATGGAACAGCAGCAATGACGATAAACAATAACAATAATAACGAAAATAACTAAATAAAGTAATAAAGATAAATACATCAGCAACCATATCAACAACAACAACAACAACCAAAGCGTATATGAGTACAACAACAATAAAAAATATTCATAACAATAATAACGTATAAAAATATATTCAACATCATCAACAACAATAGTAATAATAGCAATAATAATAATAATAATAATAATAATAATAATAATAATAATAATAATGATAATAATAATAATAGTAATAATAATGATAATAATAATGATGATGATGATGATGATGATAACAACAGCAACAACAACGAAGAACTGGAAATCTTAATTGAATTTTGAATTTGATTTTAAATGTTTAAAAAAAATAAATAAAATGGAATAAAAACAGAAGAAAAATGAAAATGTAAGAAAATGGAAGACAGAACAGAAACACCGTGCGAATTTCATTAGGAAAATGGCGAATGTTTCATTGATAGATTTTTAACATTAATTATTCAATAATTTTCACTGGAATTCAAAGACTTTTATGTTTTGTTGTATTTGTTTTGTTCGTTAGTTCGTTTTTGTTTTATTTTAATCATATATATGTGTGCGTGTGTGTGTGTATGTATATGTGCATTTTCATTTCTAGAATGTTCATTTATTTATATATTTGGTTATTTGTTTTATTTCCTTTCGTTTCCTATCGTCTTTTTTTTTTGTGGGATTCGTTGCTGTCCTTTCTCTCTTTCTGCCTCCGTCTCTTTGTCTCTTTCCCTTTTCCTCCATCTCTCCCGCTTCATCTTTTTTCCAAGTTATTTATTGATAAGGACTTTTCAAATCCTTTACTGTTTCATCGTTGCTAATTTCTCACAAGTTGCCAATCATCAAACTAACTGCAAAAGACGCTTTAGCATGGCTGTTTATGTTGGTGTTGTTGTTGTTGTTGTTGCTGTTATTATTATTATTATTATTATTATTATTATTATTATTATTATTGCTATTATAATAACAACAACAATAGCAATAATAATAATTATTGTTGTTGATATTATTATTATTATTATTATTATTTTTATTTTTATTGTTGCTGTTGTTGTTATTGTTGCTGTTATCGTCGTCGTCGTCGTCGTCGTCTTTATTATTCATGGTTTAAGAAATGCACCAATAGTTTCCTTTCCTCTCTTGAAACAAAAATTAAGTACAATTCAGAGAACAAGCATTAAAGTGTTTAGAGTTAACAGGAATGTTCAAGGCTAATGAAATTGTTCATTGTTAACGACATTGTTTTAGATCAACAAAAATGTTCAACGGTAAACAAGCTTAAAAGTATTCACGGTTAACAAGGTTGTTCAAAGTTAATGACAATGTTCAGGGTTAACATAATATGTTGAAGGTTACCAAATAATGTGTGCGAATTCCCTAACAACGTTTACGAACCCTAGTGTGGCTGTGTTCTAGAATGGGTCTACGTCTGTCATTCCAAGAGATTTGTCAGTATCTTAACAGAAATGGCCGTGTACCCTCCCTATTATGTTTATTATAAATAGAACAATCGAAATATTCCTTAATTGTAGTTATGCTTTTTAATTCAAAAGCAATATGGGTATAATTCCTAACTTTTTTTGTTCGCTTCTACACATCATTACAGTGATTAAATTAATACTTTATATCAATAATTTATACGCCATTTATATCAATAATTTATAATAATAATTTATACGTCATTATAATCTTCGGCATACAGAATGATGTCAGATGTGTTATGTGCTATCCACAGGTCTGTTTACGTACACAATTTCTATAATAGTTTAATATTATCTTCTACGATAGATGGTGCTCCATATGAGTTGAAATTCAATGGCAGGAGTGATGTGACTCAGCTTTGCTACGTTACTATATCTTCAAGTTATACTTTTTTAGAACTCGTGTATGTGTGACATCTCCATTCCATGTGAACTACTGTTTCAATATTGACACACACGTGACGTGTCTATTTATATTGTAAGGTGTGAATATTCCTTTCAATATATTTAGTGGCCATTTAAGGTGGTGAGCTGGTAGTGTCGTTAGCACGCCGGACAGCCTGCAAATCGGCATTTTATCTCTTTTTACGTTCTCACTTCATATTCCATGGAGGTCGACCCTGTCGTTCATCCTTTTGCGTACCAGCTGAGCGCTTGGGTCAGTGTAATTGACTTACTCTTTCGCCGAACTTGCAGGCCTTGTGCCAAAATTTGAAACCAATATGTCTAGTGGTCATGTTCTGCTTCTCTTTCTTCAACCACTTTCA
This sequence comes from Octopus bimaculoides, assembly GCF_001194135.2. Classification (NCBI taxonomy): domain Eukaryota; kingdom Metazoa; phylum Mollusca; class Cephalopoda; order Octopoda; family Octopodidae; genus Octopus; species Octopus bimaculoides. The sequence continues at coordinate 89,669,405 of NC_068986.1, read as the reverse complement.
GGGGTTGTGTATTGGGATCTAGTTTGTTTGGCTGCCAGCATTTGAAAAATTAAAGTTTATCGAAAATTTTAAAATTTGGTACAATAATATACTTTTCCAAGTTGAATTGCTGGGGTTATTTCACTTTTTCCAGAAAAATGTTTTAAAAAAGTTATAGAGGTTTAAAGTTTGATCATTTTCACCCAGTCAGAAAACAGTATTTCGAAGCTGTCATTTTGTGCGTAACTACACATTTTGTCGTAAACATCCGGGAAATAGTATGTGTTGTCAAGAAAGAGTAAACAACATATCTTTTGTAGTTTTAAGCATTGCGATAGCACGAACTTAAAAGATTTATCCAAAAACGTCATTTAACTGTTATTTTTAGCACACCTCACAACCACCTTAATGAGAAAGAGAAATGAATAAGCAGTACATATTTTGTAGTTTTAAGCATTCAACATGCATGTAATGCGATAGCAAGAACCTCAAAAATTTATCCAAAAACATTATTTAGCTGTTATATTTGACAATTTCTCAAACAAATCCCAATGTTCGTATCTTCTGCGCCACATAAATTCATAGAGATATGAATCTACCACAGAACGGTGAGTGTCACAGTGTTGTTTATTACCTCGCGTCACAGAAACCCACGTTCTCTCCACTTGTTGAGTGTGAGTACCATTCTTCGGGTTAACAAACCTAACGATAAGGTCCACCGTTCTATTCTCAAAATCATAACCATCAATTTCAGGAATATGAGAGTACGTCCTCCACAAATCGCTGAAAATTGTGGTTCCTGGAAGAATCGAGTGACGTATGTATTTCTCCAATGTGTCACGATTCTGACATGGCACCTCATACAGAGAAACCTGTCTGGTCTCGCGACACACTCCTCTGAAAACCCACTGCTCAGGTAGAACTCTTCCTCGGTTGTACTTACGTCTTGAGAAGACTGTTTCCTCGATCTCAACAATCTTCCCAGGACCATCAGCTTTTATTGGATGACGGAGCATATTCCCCGCAGATATTACTCTAACATAGTTGTTATAATCAATGGCTGTGCTACGGCTCATCCCCAGTTCTTCAATACAAAAACCGGGCTGAAGTCAATTCCTTAACCCATGAGTAAAAGAAGAGCACTACAATCTTAAGAGGAAGGGCACCACCTTCAAATCATGTGTCTTTCCTCACTAACACAGACTCCATGCATGCTCGGCGCGAGTATCGCCAGTACATGTTCCTATGACGTCTTTTTGTACACATAGCACGCCTCTTCCTTTTACATAGTTTTCTTCTGAGTATAACACCCTTTTCTTGAATGTACGACACATTATCCGCCTCTGTTTTCAGTGTTTCCATCATAGAAGCTAAGTTACAATAGCAAGCTGCCATAATCAAACAGTAAAAATTTCCAACAGAACACAGCTTGTCAACACGTGATTTCTCGTAGATAAAAGAGTTCTCGGTTCCGCTTGTTACTATGGATGTGTTTGTAGCTTACGATTGGCTAATCTTACCAAAATTTTCAAATTTTAATTGCTAATAACTCTTTATTTATTGATTTATAGCAAAAATGATTTTCACGTAATTCATTAACCAATAAAGGTGTATCCTTACACTGAATATGAAATCAATTTGAACAGAATTGATGTTGGTAACCAAACAGACCGTGCATTGTTCTCCACAACATTCCCTTCTTGGAATGTTCTACAGTTGTCAGATTTATTGTATAGTGTAGTGTTTTCATTTAGTAGATTCCTCGTACTACACTAACCAGAACTTATGTCACTCTTCACTCCAACACCAAAGATGCTACGTTACAGTCGCACTGTAATGTGCTGGTGGTAAGAGATAGTGTTCTTGTCCCGAAGTTAAAATATACGTTCTTCATTTTTGTGTGGACGAGAATAACGAAAACAAAACACGCAGCGTCCTGATTCCGTTATTATTATTAGGCAGTGAATTGATAGAATCGTTAGAGCATCTCAGAAAATACATTGCAAAAGTTGTTTCAGTACTTTACGTTTTGATTTCAAATCCCACCGTAGACAATTTTGTCCTTCATTCCTCTGGGATCGACAAAATACGGCACAAGTTAGGTGCAGTGGTCGATGTAATTGACTAACACCCTTCCATCTACGCTGATCGCCTTGTGCCTAGATTAGAAATAATTATAAGGACGGTGATTTGGCAGAACCGTCAGAGCGCCAGAAAAAATATTTTGTGGTATTTGTTCTAACACTTTACACTCTGAGTTCATGCTGATGACAACTTTGCCTTCCATTCCTAGTTAAGTATTGGGGCTTATGTTTTTGACCAGCCCTAAGAATAGATAGCATTGTCCCTAAACTAGAAACGTCATTATTATTATAATTATTTATCGTCACTCCTTGTCATCACCACCATCATAATCATCATCAAAGCAGGCAGATGAAAGCATGTTGAGGCATGTACTGAGTTCCAGTAAAGAACACGGATTTTGAAGATGATCTTAAAAATGATGGCGACGAAATATAAGGAATATAACAAAAGAAGAATAAAGAGGAAGATAATATGGGGATCAGCATTGAATAAAGAAGTTATCTATGAAACAGAGGGTGAAAAGCTTAATTCTAGTAAAGCACATACTTTGAAGAGTGCTTTCGGTCAAAATGGGAAATGCAGGAGCATTAGAGCCTAAAACATGAAGTGGAAATCAGAGAAAGAAACTGAAGTATCGGCAGTTAAAAGAGTTTGTGGAAGTGTCATAAATCAAAGCATTTTTATGCGGTTCACCGATTGGTTTGTTTGGGTCTGTTTTGCCACATTACTCTCCCCACAACTCAAGTCTTAGTCAGTGCTAAGTCTATGAGAATATTAGAATATTTCAAGTTCTGCGTAGAAAAGCTAAAGGTTTGTGCTGTGCTGCGGATGAGACAGATAAAACTTTTTGGCAGCCCCTGGATAAACGCTGATCAATCGCACGTTAACATTCCCATAAGATGATCGTAGAGGAACACATCGTAGTACACGCGTTGGATATGAATTCGCGTCTATTAGCATGTAGACAATACTCTTTTACTCTCTTTTACTTGTTTCAGTCATTTGATTGCGGCCATGCTGGAGCACCGCCTTTAGTCGTGCAAATCGACTCCAGGACTTATTCATTGGAAGCCTAGTACTTCTTCTATCGGTCTCTTTTTGCCGAACCGCTAAGTTACGGGGACGTAAACACACCAGCATCGGTTGTCAAGCGATGTTGGGGGGACAAACACAGACACACAAACATATACACACACATACATATATATATACATATATACGACGGGCTTCTTTCAGTTTCTCTCTACCAAATCCACTCACAAGGCTTTGGTCGGTCCGAGGCTATAGTAGAAGACACTTGCCCAAGGTGTCACGCAGTGGGACTGAACCCAGAACCATGTGGCTGGTAAGCAAGCTACTTACCACACAGCCACTCCTGCCAGTATTAAGTTTCGAAGATCTAAGTTCAAACCTGACCGTGGACAACTTCTGTTTTTATTGACACGCGGGTCAATAAAACAATTAACAAGCTAGAAGCGGAATTAATCCATCCAAAACATTCCCCGCTGAAACTTTATGGCAGAGTGCCAATGTTAGAATTCATTATTCTGGTTATTGTTGGATTTATCACAGAAAGACTTGTCTTGGAGCTGCTACTGTTTGTATTCTTATCATCTTATGTTTTGTTTTGTTTTTATATGAGTGTTACTATATCTAAGATCTACACATACATACATACATAATACATACATACATACATACATACATACATACATACATACATACATACACACGCACATATACTTATATACATACATACATACACACATACATACATACATACATACATACATGCATACATACATACATACATACATAAAGAGTGTGTGTGTGAGAGAGAGAGAGAAAGGAAAAAGGGGATTAGAACGAGGGAGAGAGATAAATTGTTATATATCTTCCTCATTTAGAGAAAAAATATTGTTATGTTTCTGTCTTCAGGATATCAATTACTTTCAAAATGGCTACAGTGCTGATGCTGGGAAGTGAGTCTATAATAGTGGTAGCTTCAGTAGTGGTGGTGGGAGGTAATTCCGTAGCGGTTGTGGTGGTGAGTGATGATTCCATAGTAGTAATGACTACTGAGGTGGTGGTGTGAGGTGATTCCATGACAGTGTTAGCTTCTGTAGTGACGGTGAGAGGTGATTCTATAACAGCTGTAACCAAATTCTAACTTAAGAAGAGAAAGTAAATTAGAAATATTTGTGTGAGAGTAAAAATTACACAGCAACTCTAACGCGAACAGTAGAAAAATCAACAACAAAAAACAGCAATAACAAGTTCAGCAGTAGCAACAAGTGAAACAACAAAAACAACAAAAACAACAACAACAACTGCAACCACATGAGCCAACGAAGTAGCATGTATCTGGCCATTCATCTTGCTTGAAATAGCAACCAAATCTCCTTGAAATTACCTCACCTTTTGAGTGAGTACTGCTAGGGTGTTCTTTATTGTTAGGCTTGTTTGATCAGAAAATAGTGTACCCTGAACTCCTTTATCCAGTATGTCCTTCTTTTGGGGTGTTAGTGTTGAACAAGATTTCGCTGTTATTTCCCCGCAAACTGAATGATCACGTAGAGGAACCCTCGTTTGTGGCTATGTTTTATATGCATGCACGTATCTTGCTATGGAATACGCAGCACTTTTCACACTAAATGTATCAAGAATATTACCAACAATTATTCTCCTTTTACGTCACTCTTTTATTCAATTCTCCGGTGCCCTGCGCGAGTCTGTTCCTCACTGAAGTGCTGTATGGTCGAAGTCACGGTCTTCATCGACAGTCGATGGCTGAAAGTGATTCCTTTGAAAGGGGTCTGTATTTAGAGCGACAGTGTATGTATGAATGAATGTTATGATTGTGTGTGTGTGTTGACAGAATTTGGGGCGTTACATATAGATAATATTTATTTCTTTAATGCCCGCAGAGGGCTAAACATAGAGGGGACAAACAAGGACAGACAAAGGGATTAAGTCAATTACATCGACCCCAGTGCGTAACTGGTACTTATTTAATCGACCCCGAAAGGATAAAAGGCAAAATCGACCTCGGCAGAATTTGAACTCAGAAAGTAACGGCAGACGAAATACCGCTAAGCATTTCGCCCGGCGTGCTAACGATTCTGCCAGCTCGCTGCCTTACACATAGATATTGTTGTTGTTGGCACTCCGTCGCTTACGACGTCGAGGGTTCCAGTTGATCCGATCGACGGAACAGCCTGCTCGTGAAATCAACGTGCAAGTGGCTGAGCACTCCACAGACATGTGTATCCTTAACGTAGTTCTCGGGGATATTCAGCGTGACACA
>NC_068986.1:89662814-89663586 GCF_001194135.2 Octopus bimaculoides | reverse complement strand
CACAACCACCACCACTACCACCACCACCACCAGCAACAAATGTGAACGACATAACTATAAAACAAACGATATGACTGATTAAAGACTTTCATTCCGGGTAAATGGTATCTGATGATACCTGGTGGTGTTGTAGTAATGATAGTGGTGACATTGTTGGTAGCAGTGGTGCTGGTGGCAGTGGTGGTGTTGTAATGGTAATGGTGGTGTGATGGTAAACGTGATAGTGATGAAATTGGTGGGGTATTGGCAGTGGTAGTATTAAAAGCGGGAGCAGTAGCGGTGATGTGAGGGTTGCGGTGGTGTGAGGGTTGCGGTGGGGTTGGTGGCGGTGGCAGTGGAAAAATGGTGATAATAGTCGTCGTCGTAGAAGCGTTGTTGATTATGGTGGTGTTGGCAGTAGTGGAGATATGGTAGTGGTGGAGATTGTAGTAGTGGTAGTTGTAGTAGTGGTGGTTGTAGTGGTAGCTGTGGCAGTGGTGTTGATTGTGGTATGGTGATGTCTGTGGTAGTGGTGGTGTTTGTGGTAGTGGTAGTGATTGTGGTAGCGGTGGTGCTGGTGATAATGGTGTTGGTAGAAGTGGTAGCAGTGGTTGTATAAGTAGTAGTTGCGTTTGTCACAGTAGTGGTCGTAGTAGCAGTAGTGGCATTCGTGGTAGTGGCGGTGATTTTAGGAGTAGTGGTGTAAGTAGTTATAGTAGTGGTGGTAGTGGTGGTGGTGGTAGTGGTGGTGGTGGTAGTGGTGTTGGTGGTAGTGGTGGTGGTGGTGGTGGTG
>NC_068986.1:89662192-89662774 GCF_001194135.2 Octopus bimaculoides | reverse complement strand
GTGGTGGTAGTGGTGGTGGTGGTAGTGGTGGTGGTGGTAGTGGTGGTGGTGGTAGTGGTGGTGATGGTAGTGGATGGGAGTGGAGCAGTGTTAGCAGAAGGGGGTGTGGTGCCAGAAATTCTAGTGTCTATTTATTGCAATTGTTGCCAGGAATCAACAGAAAATTCACTGCACAACATTGCACATTTCACTGTTACTTATGTGTGCAATTAAGTCTGCAATAATGATGTTGCAATTTTTAATTTCCTGCTACTTTCCTCGCCACTTTTCCCTCCCTCTATGTGACGCAGTACGGTGTGACATGGGGCGGTGTTGGGTGTGTGAGTGTCGTACTGTTATGTGTGTGGTGTGTTTGTGTATACCCGCTGTGCAGAGGTTTGTGTATGTATGTGTGGGTGTGTATGTCAGTGGTGTGTCAGTTGTGTGTTTGTATGCACGCATCTGCTGTCTGTGTGTGTATATGTGTGTGTTGTGTGTGTGTGTGTGTTCGGAGTGTATGTGTGTGTATGTGTGTGTGTGTGTGTGTGCCGGTTGTGTATATGTGTACATTTGTACAAGTGTGTGATTGTGTGCATGCATATA
>NC_068986.1:89658707-89661164 GCF_001194135.2 Octopus bimaculoides | reverse complement strand
TCTATAAATATATATATATATATATATGTATACATATAATATATATATATATATATATGCGTATACACACACACACACATGCACATACACACATATATAATTGAAATTTTCCGTTGCATCTTATTTGCAGTATTTTGGAGATAATAAGGGGGTATAATTGACATCATGGCATTATTACCTCCCCTTTCTCCACCTGCCCAACAGCTTGTAACTTCTCTCATTCTTTGTCATCTCTTCCTCCTCCTCCTCGTACGTCTTTCCTTTTATTTTTGTGGTTGCTATTGTTGTTGTCGATGTCATTGTTATCTGTAGACAATAGACTAAATAATCTTATTGATGATAAGACTATCGGCACCACCACTACCTTTTCTACTGCCTGCTACCACCGACACCACAGCAACACACTACCACCGACACCAACAGCAACACGCTACCACCGACACCACAGCAACACACTACCACCGACACCAACAGCAACACGCTACCACCGACACTATTTACTAGGACTATCTCTCCACCACCACCACCACAACCACTACAATAATCACCAACAAAGAACAATCGCTCCGCCAACCATTGTCATCATCACCGTGAATCACCACCGCCACCCGCCATCATCATCATTATCATCACCACCATCATCGTTACCATAAACAATATCATCATAATCTTCATTACTATAATTGCTACCATTTTCATCACTATCATCACACTACTACTACTACTTTCTACTAAAGTCACAAAGCCTGACATTTTGAGGGAAGGGGTAAGTGGATTACATCGACCCCAGTACTCAACTGGTACTTAATTTATCGACCCCGAAAGGATGAAAGGTAAAGTCGACCTCGGCGGAATTTGAACTCAGAACATAAAGACAGACGAAATGCAGCTAAGAATCTTGTCCGGTGTGCTAACGATTCTGCCAGCTCGCCGCCTACTACTACTTATAATAATAATAATGATAATGGTTTCAAATTTTTGACACAAGGCCGGCAACTTCAGGGAAGTGTGTAAGTCTATTTCATCGATCCCAGTGCTCAACTGGTACTTATTTTATCGATCGCGATTGGAAGAAAGGCAAAGTGGACCTTGGCAGAATTTGAACTCAGAACGTAAAGATGGACGAAATGTGCTAAGCTTTTTGTTCGGAGTGCTAACGTCTTAACAACAGCAACGGTAACAACAACAACCAAAACAATAACAATAAAAATAATGTCAATAGTAACAACAGCAGCAACAACAAGGACAATAACGATGACGAAAACAACAACAACAACAACAATAATAATAACAATGATAATAATAATAACAACAGTTATAACCATAATAGTAATAATAACAATAATAATAATAAAAGAATGTACGATGTGGCAAACGATATGAATGACTTCAATGGATGTCTCTGGAAAAGCTGGAAGCGCGAACGTACGTTATTAGGAGAGTTCGTGGTGATGTAGGTGGGGTCTGTAATAAAGAGAGGCATCTACCGAGGAGACATGTCACCACCACTATTATTCGTTGATTTGCAAGTCGTTGTCTCGTCAGTAAACCTAACTTCATTTCTTGTTTTCTTGCAGAGCATCGCTACTGCAGTTATTATTAGTTCTTAAGCAACGCTATGCAAATAGAGTTTGCTCCATTTTGCCTCAGTGGACAAAGTCAAAAGCTCTTGAGAAGAAAAACTACTTGCAGATCTTTTACCCTGTTTCCAGTGATTTTTCTGTCCAACAACAGACCGATTTTCCTTGGACACGTTTTTGTTTCTGTGTAAACCCTCCTCAAACTCTGGTTATATTTAGCTGTATCATTTCAATTAATCGCCTACCTGGACTAGGTAATTTGTACTTCAGGAAACAACACTGAAAAATTCAGCTTAGACTCTAAAAAAAATCAACTTATACCTCATCACTAAACTAAAGAAGAACAGACGAAAATGATTCTGATGTTATTGCTCTTTTCGCAGACACCATCTCAGAAGCTAGCGCCATTTTACATGTCATTGAAAAAACAGTAGAAGATATTTTGTCTTTATGTTAATGTCTCAAAGACTTAATACATCTGCAACCATCAGCAGAACTCAATCAGCACAATCAAAGAAATCTCTCTAAAAATATGCGGACTCCTTTCTATACTTAGGAAGTAGCAACGCATTCACAAAAAGATGATGTAAAAATTCGACTCGTTAAAATGAAGGCTGTTTTTTTTTATGGCTTCTGTGTCATCCACAAATCATCTCTACTGGGGTGATGAACATGATTAACCCGGACCCCACTCCTTTCAAAATTGATGGTCTTGTCCCTAAATTAGAAATTATTTATTACTATTGTTGTTGTTGTTGCTCTTCTTCTTCTTGTTCTTCTTCTTGTTCTTGTTCTTCTTGTTCTTCTTGTTCTTCTTGTTCTTCTTCTTGTTCTTCTTGTTCTTGTTCTTGTTGTTGTTGTTGTTGTTGTTGTTGTT
>NC_068986.1:89654245-89658018 GCF_001194135.2 Octopus bimaculoides | reverse complement strand
TATATATATATACACAAGAATTCAGATAGTAAGACATTAAGAAGAAGAAGAAGAAGAAGAAGAAGAAGAAGAAGAAGAAGAAGAAGAAGAAGGAATCTACTGATATTTATAAATTTAAGAATTAAAACTACGGTGAGAAAAAATCCAATATCAATAATGTTAATACCAAAGAAAGTGTATATATAAATAGTATAAAAAAATAAATGAAGGAATATTATATAGTATAATGCACAATTCACATACTTAATGGCTACCAACATTCCACGAATTTTTTTTTTTGCTGTACTACATAAGAATTTCTCACCTTTAAGCAAATATGGGAAATTACTTAAACGCCATAATATAAAATTTTCGTACTCAACCACTGGAAATTTCACTGAGATACACTATATTTCTCCTAAAATAAACGAAGAATTAGAGAATATCTCAACTCAAAATCTGTAGACAAGAGAAGAATCAATAGTGTGAATTTTGAAATTAACTCTATTGATAATTTTCTTGAATTAGATTTCAATTTTCAAGTAAAAGTAACACTGTTAACACTGTTAACACCTAGTTTTGATATTAAATATAAAAATAATCCAGCCTTAATACCTAATTCTGAGAGGCGGACTAGAAGGAATTCTTTTAACCATGAGTACCAAATACAAGTTAATAAATGCCAATGTACAGTTCTATATTTAAGAGATGAGGAATTATGTACATTATTTACATTTGACGGATATTTGTCCTCATCTTGTTTGTTGTTAATATGACGTTTCGGCTGATATACCCCCCAGCTTTCAACGGGTGTCTTGGGGATATTTCTAACCTGGGTTCTCATTCCTAAGGTATTTTTCGATCTTCTTCTTCTTCTTCTTCTTCTTCTTCTTCTTCTTCTTCTTCTTCTTCTTCTTCTTCTTCTTCTTCTTCTTCTTCTTATTATTATTATTATTATTATTATTATTGTTCAGTAGTTTTATTTTTATAACGTGCTTTCACTTCACTACCGAGCGCAGCTCTGTGCGCCTTGGGTATGTGCTGTGGTTTGCTGTGGTGCTCTTATGTTTACTGTATTGAAAGTGTTTTGCGTAGAATGTGTGCAGTACCCAGTAGTGCAATTTTCTGTATATTATTATTATTATTATTATTATTATTATTATTATTATTATTATTATTATTATTATTATTCAGGTCACTGCTTGGAATCGAACTCGGAAACAAAATTGCCTGTCCTTTAGAAAATCAGTGTTTTAGGAGAAATATAGTGTATCAATGTAAGATAATAACAGGGGATCATAAGTATTATTACATTGGTTCATCTGCTTCAGTTTGGAAATCTAGACTTCATAATCATTCTCATTCATTTATGTATAGATGTAAAAGTAATTCTACAAATCTTAGTAAATGCATTTAGGATTTAAAAGATAAGAACATTAAGTACAATTTAAAGTGGTCCATTTTCAGTTACGCACCATCGTACAATATTGGCAATTCTACATGTGATTTTTGCCTTGAAGAAATGTATTATATAATTACTTCTAAATTAATATGGTGACTTTGAAACACGCCTACATGAGGATGGTTTGCTCAATAAAAGTGAATTTACTTACACTTGCTTTTGGAAAGGTGCAGAAGAAGTTCAAAGGAAATGTTGTGAGACCAGCTGCCTCCTTGCTTCGCTTTGTCCTGCTGCCATTGTTGCTTAATATTTCACAAAGCACTTTGGAAGTTTCTTTTTAGTCGCTTATCAGGTGTTGGTTTGGCATTTTAGAAGTCCTCTCAGCACATCTTTTGAAAATTATCCCGGTGTTTCTTCAGAACGTATTATGTCGTGTCTTCTGCATCTTGAAAACGTGTCCACACTCCCACAATGGCACACACAGAAGAACCTACTGAACAATTCCACAAAGAACATAAAGAATTATTGAGAACATAAAGAATTATTGAGAAATGAGCCGGTTGCTGATAAACTAGTAATTATGGGTAGTTTCAACTCCTGGTCAGTTAATCAGGCCAAAGCTCAATCTAACCATATCATTAAAAGCTCGATACTGTGGGACTAAAGTATCAAATGAACTTAATGTAGCAAATTTCAAATCTGTTGATGCTATCCATAATTTTCTTAGTGCAGTAAATGATATCACACTTGATATGAACAAACCTTGGGAAGCTTTCAAAATAAACTCTTCCAAGGAGTATCTACTTCAGTTGGTGTGAAATCAAGGAGATCCAATGACTGGATTACATGTTATAGTCTTGAAATATGTGACTTACTTAGGGATAAACAAAATCTGTCAAACAATTCTTTCTCAATCAATCAATTCTAATTCTAATAACTCTTATAAGCGACTAAAAAGAAATTTCCAAAGTGCTTTGTGAAATATTAAGCAACAATGGCAGCAGGACAAAGCGAAACAAGGAGGCAGTTGGTCTCACAACATTTTCTCTTACATTAAAGAAGAGTATGGCCCACAATTTTTTTCAATAGTGTCTTTAAGAACTAAAGATGGTCAGTCACTCTTGACTTATATTTTTTCCAGTAACAGGCTCTCTAATGTCAACTTAAATATTGAATCATTGGAAAGTTAGCCAATCGTAGATGGAATGAAGTTAGAGTGAAGTAGAAATGACATTGGTTCTGGTGTACAAAAATGAAATAACAATAGATGTCTTGGCTTGGATGATATTAATGCTGAGTTTCTCAAGCAAGGAGATGAGGAAATGATAGAACTTTTATACACAGTAATATCCCATTGTTGAAGGAAGGAGGGGATACCACAAGACTGGTTTGATGATATCTTGATATCCCTTTACAAATCGATCAGGTGCCAATGACCAATGTAGTAATTTTAGGGGCATCTCCATATTGTCTGTTGTCAGTAAGGTGCTAGCATGAGTCCTTTTGGAACGGCTTAATAAGTTCATTGTTCTAAGAGTCGTACCAGAATCACATGTGATTTTCGTATGGAAAAAGTCGCTAATGATATGATCTTCACAATCAGACTTCAGGAAAAATGCATCGAAATAAACCTTGATCTATCCCATTGTTTTGTTTATCACAGTTAGGCACTCGATAGCGTTAATAGGAATGATTTATGGCTGGTTTTGTCAAAATTTGGGTGCGCTCAAAAGTCTTGATAAAGACATAAATTCCAGGTATTATCTGTCTACAGGGAAGTAAGTTGTCTAAATGGAATGAAACCTGGTTTGTTTTATAGTGAGAATTTCATGGAAATTTGGATGTGCTTAGAAACTTGAAAGACCCAATAATCATCACCATGGGGTGAAATCCGATATTTCGGGGCTGCAAACCGAATTTCCTACCTATCCAGCTAACCGTATAACTAACTTTCTATATGTGTATATATATATGTCTGTAAATATGTATATCAATACATACACACACACCCACACACACATACACACACACATATTTACATATACGCATACATACTTATATTCACGTAGACATATTTATAGTAATCTATCTATCTATCTATCTATCTATCTATCTATCTATCTATCTATCTATCTATCTATCTATCTATCTATATATATGTATATATGTATATATGTATGCATGTATATTATATATATCTAATATACATACATACACACTAACACATATAAGTATATATGTATATATATATATACCTGTATACATGTAATTTATGTATATACATATGAGCATATATATAACATATATATGTATATATATACAGATATTATACATACATACATATGTATATATATATATATATATATATATATATATATATATATATATATAT
>NC_068986.1:89650951-89651637 GCF_001194135.2 Octopus bimaculoides | reverse complement strand
CACATACATATGCATGTATACATCTATATGTGTGTAAGTAGATAACGCGCGTATGATTAGATAAAGAGATAAATAGATAGATAAATAAATAAATATATAATTGTGCCTTTGACTCGATGAAAATAATTTTTTTGTTTTCTTTATGCTTTGACATTCTAAAGATTTTGATTTTGTATTAATTTTATTTCACGTTTTCAACAAAATATTACAAAGTGCTAATATTGTACAACGTAAAAATCCATTTTCAAATTTCTTCGTCACATTCTAACATAATTACGTTTGTAGGCTTCAGGGTTTTATATTTTCTATCTTCGCAATCCTTATATTCTTATTCAATGTTCTACCTTTTAGTTATAGCTATTTCATTATTGTAACCAGTTTTTGATCTATGTCGGTGTTGTATAGATAAATGGATGTTTATATTGTATTCTAATAGATTTTACAGGTTAATCTTGGGGGTTCTTAATATATTTCACACGTTGTCTAAGTTTAGCTTGAAAACCTGCTTCCCTTGAGGAATATTGATATTGGAAAAGATAAATCTGTATTAGAAGTTCTTGATTGCACAACTAATGTTCAACAGCTATAAACTATAAAGTTCTATAATAGGCCAACATCGTTTAAATAGCTTCATATATATATATATATATATGTATATATATATATATATATATATATATATATAT
>NC_068986.1:89650236-89650487 GCF_001194135.2 Octopus bimaculoides | reverse complement strand
CTTTATTTGTTTCAGTCATTTGACTGCGACCATGCTGGAGCACCGCCTTTAGTCGAGCAAATCGCCCCCAGGACTTATTCTTTGTAAGCCTAGTACTTATTCTATCGGTATATTTTGCCGAACCGCTAAGTGACGGGGACATAAACACATCAGCAACGGTTGTCAAGCGATGTTGGGGGACAAACACAGACACAGAAACATATACACACATATATATATATACATATATATATATACATATATATATATAC
>NC_068986.1:89648743-89650226 GCF_001194135.2 Octopus bimaculoides | reverse complement strand
CACACATATATATATATACATATATATATATACATATATATATATACATATATATATACGACGGGCTTCTTTTAGTTTCCGTCTACCAAATCCAAAAATATATATATTTTACCCTTTATATGTTTCAGTCACCAGACTATAGCCATGCTGGAGCATCGCCTTGAAGAATTTTAGTCGAATGAATCGACCCCATTACGTTTTTTAAAGCCTGACACTTATTCTATCAGTCTCTTTTGCCCAACCGCTAGATTACGCGGACATAAACTCACCAACGCCAGTTCTCAATCAGTGATTGGGGCACATCTACAGACACAAAGACACACACACACATAGGTATACATACATTTTTCTAAGACGGGTTTTTTTCAATTTCCATCTACCAAACCCACTAACGAGGATATAGTAGAAGACACTTGCCCAAGGTGCCACGCAGTGGGGCTGAACCCGGAACCATATGATTGGGAAGCTGCTTCTTACCACACAGCCACTCCTCCGCCATATATGAGCAATTAAGATAAGTTTATATCATTAGTTTCATTATGGTTGGTTGGAATCTCGCACTGAGTGATCCAACTGCATTGGGATGAGTCAGAGAGTCAGAACGGATTATGAGGGATCAGTTCATTGCATCAAGTTACAGTAATGATCATTTATGGTTAAGTATCAAAATGCACTTTGAACACCCAATGCAAAAATAATAGTCGGGACTGGCCATAAATTTGTTATCTTAATTTCTCCTACATTTGCTCTGTATTTCATAACTAATAATACTACATGGTATAGGAGTTTCTTGACCACTATACTGGAAGCAGACTGGAATATAATAACCTATGTGGAGCTCTAAACATAACAGTAATAGGTGTACAACTATTCGTACATTCAAGATATACTATGTATATACATATCTATATATGTGCATATATATATAAATATATATATATATATGTGTGTTTATGGATGGAAGAAAAGAATGCACAGTGGTTTTTCGAAGTTTAAAAGAGAACGAATGAAGCACGAGCGGATCAAGAAAAGGCTTAGAAAGAATGGACCTGCGGAAAATGAAGGAGTATTGCTTTTTATGTACGTGATTTGAGGGAGGAAATGCTTGAGTCATGCAGGCCTGGTCAGCCATCAGTAAACTCACAGGAATCATCCCTTGGAAATTGTGATACGGCTGTTTTTCACAACAGAACAAGTGCAACTTGTGGAAAGGTGTGCCTTTCAGTTGGAGGAAAAGGCATGTCAAAAGACTTCATACTGTCGCACCTGTTTCTTCTGCCAGAGTGTGAAAATCTTTGGCCGGGCTTAAGAGCATACAAAGGCCACACATTGCATACTCATTTCAGTGATTATTTCTAGCAATGGCTTTGTTCGTATAGAACCTGAAACATAAAAATGTCAATTAATAAAAAAATACAAACCTTTACGATTTGGAATAAACATGAAACGATGTTGTATGGGTGTCTATTTACTTCTGTCATGT
>NC_068986.1:89646141-89648643 GCF_001194135.2 Octopus bimaculoides | reverse complement strand
TTTTCCCTAATTTTTTAAAACTTCTATCAGCACGAAAAGCGCAACTATTAGTGTTATTGCTATTCTTATCGTTATTATTATCATCATCATCATCATCATTATTATTATTATTATTATTATTATTATTATTATTATTATTATTATTATTATTATTATTATTATTATTATTGTTGTTGTTGTTGTTGTTACCACTATTATTTTTAGAATTCATCTTTTGTTATCAATAGCATTCTTAGTATTATTCTGAGTACCATTATTCTACATGGTACCGTTGTTAATATAGTTTCTAAAACTGTTGTTGTTGTTGACGCTGGTAGTTTTTGTTGTTTTTTCTGTTTTATTATTACCATTTCTATTATTATTGTTATTATTGAATTCGTTGAAGTTTCCTTTCATTTTCAATTTTTCGTTTGGTTTTTGATTTTTCCACACAAAACAACAATTCCTAATTTCTAATTTTTCTTATACTTTTTCAAACGATGTTTATTTAGTATTTTTACCTTCTGTTTATTTGTTTGTTTATTTATTTAATTTTACCATCGCTGATTAAACGAATCAGTGACTTATTCTTATTGAAACCAGACGGGTTTGCCATCGCCACCAATCAAAGAATACCTTTTAAAGAAAAATGACGGCGGTTGTGTCGGTAGCGATAGCAATGTTTGCAGCGATGATGGCGATAATCGTTAGAATTTTCGGTTAGAAAACTTTTAAAAGGTTCTGTTATGTTCTAATCAAGTTATTTCATTGAAATATCTGTATCTTTCTCTTCTCTTTCTACTCATTTAAAAGATAAATTTGTTTTCCTTTTGCGTGTTAGGAAACGCCTAATGAAATTTTCTGCAAGCTAGTGGATTGCTTCGATTTGTTTTAGACCAGATTCATTACGTAAACTAACTGCTTAGCAATTAAAAGAGAGAAACAGACAAAATAGTACATACATACAAACATACATACAAGCATAGACACACATATGTATATTTATGAACAGAATGAAAAAAACACAGACAATCGCACACGTACTTTCACGCGGATATACACAGATGCATGTATGAAGAGAGGAATAAACAAACTTTAAAAATTATAAAAATATATATAAAGAAAAATAGCAGAAAAAGAAAGAAACGGCTTGAAGGCCCATTTTCAACGGCCGTTCATTTATTGAAGAGTATAGAAAGCCGCAGTTAAAACAATCAGAACTTTTTCTTTCAGCTATTGTACTGACTTGAGAGATCGAAATTTCATTTATTAGCTGAGTGTATCAATAATTACGTTTTTTTTTTGGTTAATTTTGTTAACTCCTATTATTCTCTTCTCTCCTCTGCTCTCACTACCCTCCATTTAATTTAATAAAGCGTGAGTTTAGTTTTAACACCTAAAGCTAGAAATTGGTAAGTTGTCTTTTCAGGTACTACGACGAATGATAATTGTTCTTTCTTCTACGATTCTTGTTGTTTGTAAATTTTTGTTTGTTTGCTTCCTTCAAGTGTTTTCAATTTCAACTTGCACTCTACCTGTATACACTTAATCTACACCATCGTTAGTTATTATTATTATAATTATTATTATTGTCGTCATCCTCATCCTCATTCTCATCATCATCATCATCATCATCATCATCATCATCATCATTATCGTCATCATCATCATCATTGTCATCATTGTCATGATCGTCATGATCGTCATCATCATGGTAGCCGAGGTGATTCAGGTTCGGTAGGATTCCTCGGTTGCCTCTGGGTGGTTGGTGCACCCTGCCATTAGGGAGGTTTGTTGGTATCCGTTTCACAGTTTATTGAAATTTTTGTTGTTGCTTACACGTGTATATGTAAAGCTCCAGATTTTGTCGTTTTATTATCCTAAATGATTTTCTAATCCTTCTGGCCACTACAGAAAGTACAAGAACAACAACAATTATTTCTGCTATAGGCACAAGGCCTCAAAGGGGCTAGTCAATTATATCGACCGCATTCTTCACCTAGTTCTAGGATCAAAGGCAAAGTCGACCTCAACGGATTCGAACTTAGAACGTACATTCGGAAGAAAATTCGCTAAGTATTTTGTCCGGTGTGCTCACGATTCTGCCAGCTCGCATAATAATAATAATAATAATAATAATAATAATAATAATAATAAATGCTCGGATGCAGTACCAGGCAGTGGCTCACATGGCTTCTGATCTGGACTGATTGGAAGTGTTATCATGTACATTGTTTTGTCTTGGTATAAAAAGATGGGCTACAGCAAATATTCTGCTCAATACCACAGATTTGCTTGTCAGTTGTTTGACCTTAACCAGTTGAGCATGTCCCTTGGTGGCTGATGATATGTGGATCTCTGATCACGAGCAGAAGTAGTAGGGGAGTATCATAGCCATGTGTTGAGAAGAATTCTTTGGGGTTTGAATAATTCACCTTTGGAAACATCGGTGCTTTGCTCAACATCCTTAAACAAACCTTATTCAGGGACCTTTTGAGCGGGATGGGCTACTCGACCTGAAGA
>NC_068986.1:89642563-89644771 GCF_001194135.2 Octopus bimaculoides | reverse complement strand
ATTATTATTATTATTATTATTATTATTATTATTATTATTATTATTATTATTATTATTATTATTATTATCATTATTATTATTATTATTTTCATATATACTCACCAGATTAGACTGTTGGAAGAGAATCCTAACATCGGTAGCTTTAGATGCCAAGAACCCTCCTGTTATATTACAGCAAGCAACCTTCGATGCCAAGCTGTACCTAATATCACTGTTTTCTGGAGCTGTACTAAACAGGGTTTTATGCCTATTTCCGCTATCCATCTCTTTTCAAATCTTTAGGGATATTTCCCAATGCACCTATAACTGCGGGGATACATTTTACCCGCACTTTCCATAGTCTCTGTAATTCAATAGCTAGGTCCTGGTACTTTGCTATTTTTTCTATACCTCTCATATTAATCTTTTCATCATTCGGAACTATAAAGTCAATTGTCTGGCACTTTCTATTCTCCTTATCTACTGCTACCAAATCAGGAATTCTAGCTTCTATTACTCTGTCAGTCTGAATGTTACAGTCCCACGACATCTTTTATTTCTTACATTCTAGTAATTTACTAGGTTCATGTTCACACCACTTATCAGTATGTTCAAATCCTAGCTTTCTACATAACTGCCAGTCGATTACTTTTCCTAGATTGTCATGTCTTTTCTTGTATTCTTTCTGTGCCAGCATGCTACATTCACTTACTATATGAGTCACACTTTCCTCTTTTGATTTGCATAACTTACATTGGGAATCTACATGGTTTTTGTGTATTTTGGTTTTCATCCAAATAGTCCTTAATGCTTGATCTTGTGTTGCTACGAACGAACTTTCTAATAATAATGACAGAAAGTTTGTTGTTGTTATTATTATTATTATTGAGTGAAAGAGCAGGGCATGCCATCAAAGTGACACTGGGGTAAAATATACGAAGCCCAGTAAACCCACCATGACTACCCGTCTGAAAAGGGTACACCAGGCACATGCATCACAACCATATGTGCGCATCAGAGTGGTCTCATATCAAGATAAACAGCGCATGACCTTGCAGGTGGAGCCCAGTTAGATTTTCTTCAGGTCGAGTAGCCCACCCCACTCAAAAGGTCCCTGAATAAAGTTTGTTTAAGGATGTTGAGCAAAACACCCATGTTTCCAAAGGTGAATTATTCAAATCCTAAAGAATTCCTCTCAACACATGGCTATGATGCTCCCCCACTACTTCTGCTTATGATCAGAGATGCACATATCGTCAGCCACCAAGGGACATGCTCAACTGGTTAAGGTGAAGCAACTGACGAGCAAATCTGTGGTATTGAGCAGAATATTTGCTGTAGCTCATCTTTTATACCAAGACAAAACAATGTACATGATAACACTTCCATTATTATTATTATTATCATTATTATTATTATTATTATTATTATTATTATTATTATTATTATTATTATTATTATTATTATTATTATTATTATTATTATTATTATTATTATTATTATTATTATAAAGCTACTGCATGCCACTTTTGTTAGTAAGGATGTTGCCTGAAAATTCGGTGACAATTTTCTCAAAAAATCTCAAGAATCTTTCAGGGTTGCACTTTGTTTACGGATCAACAATATGTATCCTCCAGCTTTTAAGGTAGCTGTTTGGGTGATGTGCCAAGTATACCAACTCTCACAGGAATAAATGTTACCTTAGTCTTTCGCAATCACTTCATCTCTCTGGCTAGATCTCGATATTTATCAAATTTCTCTATTTCCTTGGTAGCCAATCTATTATCATGATGTATTGCAAAGACTATGTTCTTAAAGAGTGTTGTTCTCTACATTCATATCTGATCTCCTTGCTCCAATAGTATAGTCAGCCTTTATAATGAAATCTCATACCCTCGTGTTCATACCACGTTCATACCATAGCTGAGTGTGTGGATTCAAAGAGAATACACACACTCAGCTAATATCCCAATGCACACTTTCACTAATGTAGTCATGCCTGTGCTTATACTCCTTTTGTGCTAGCTTACTGCATTCACTAAAGATATGCTTCATATTTTCATCTCCTTTTCTACAGATTCTGTGTTTGCTCTCTGAATGAGCTTTATGAATCTTTGCCTATATCAAATTCCTTCTAGTGCTTTGTTCCAGAGTTTCTCATATTAGGTTTCCATTTTCCGGCCACACCTAGTGTTCTTTACTCCCAAAATCCTCGGTTTGTTGCATAAA
>NC_068986.1:89636215-89639365 GCF_001194135.2 Octopus bimaculoides | reverse complement strand
ATATATATATTCACCCATACACACACAAAGAGAACTTAATGCTTGTTTGCAGAGAAATATCCATCCATCTATCTATCTATCTATCTATCTATCTATCTATCTATCTATCTATCTATCTATCTATCTATCTATCTATATTTGCATATGTATATATGTGTATGTGTGTGTATATATGTATGTATGTTGTATGCATGTATATATATATATGTATATGTAATATATACTTGTGTAATATATATATAATATATAATATATCTACATGTATATGTGTGTTTGTTTACTAAAGTCGTATACTTGCATTGTATACTTCTGTTCTTCCACGTCTTTCAGTTATTGGATTCCAACCATTCTGGAGCACTGCCTTTAATTACGTATTAATTTGCTACTTATTTTATCGATGTCTATTTCTCGAACAACAAGGTTACCGGATATAACCGAAGAGTACCGTCACTAAGGAAAGATATTCTATCACATTCGAAAATATATCCACCAAGTTATTATACCTGCATTAATTCCTACATCGTAGCACATTCCTAATATAACCTAATTATTGTTTTGCAACATACACATTTAAATACACAAATGAACCGCATATAATGAGATCTCGTTTGTAAGTTTTATAGACCGTTTTTTGTCTCCTTTTTTATAGGCACATGTCCGTTAAAATGCATCCTTTTATAATTGGAATACACTTGCTATTATTTATAATTCATCTGTTATAAAATACATCTACTACAAGTTATAATATATCTGATATAACTTGAAGCGTCTACATTTTTCAGACTGTAACCAGTTTGTTTATAAACTATTTAATTACAAGGGGAAAAAAAGAAGAAAAAAAGCTCAACGGCGCCCCACACATAATAATCAAGGGGGTTGCAGTGTGGGAGTTAGGTGGCCAGATTCTAGAAGTGATGTGGTCGCAGGAATTGTCTGACAGCCACGACTGGGTTCTCTTGCTTGTGTGACATGGTGCAGAGTCCTGTTGCCAGACATAGGGTCTTCCAGCAGCCACCCTCTTGACCCAGGTAGCACTATCTTCTCCGGGCACTTAATGTAGGCCTTCATGTTGAGTCTGCGGCCGTGTGGGAAAATGAATGGAAGCATGACGTTGCCATCACTAGTGATCACTCCAAACACCATGACGTTGATTGCTTGTTCGAGTTTTATCAATTCTCAGTACATGCCCTGAGCTTGCACTGTCCTCAGATTGATACCCAAACACTCTGAAATGTTCGTATTGGAGCTTCCGGCGCGAATGCCAAGAAGTACGGCATGTCGTTTCCAAATTTCTGACAGAGAGAATTGCATCATGGTGGTGTTTTTCTCACAGACGGTGCCCAACTGACCCTACTATACTGTGTAGTGGACAAAATCAGAAACAATGATTGCGCATGCGCGAAATAAAAAATATAAAGTTGTGACAATTTACCCAGCGCACACTATATATATATATGTATATATATATATATATATATATATATATATATATATATATACAGACATATACACGGCGGGCTTCTTTCAGTTTCTGTCTAATCAATTCACTGAAAAGGGATCGCTCACAAGGCATCGGTCGGCCCGGGGCTATAGTTGAAGATACTTTTCCATGGTGCCTCTCAGTGGGATTGAACTCAAGACAATATGGTTGTGAAGCAAGCTTCTTAACCGCACAGCCATATCTTATTCATTTAATAAATTCTTGTATTATTTTAGAATCCGTATCTTTCCAAGTAACCACTATAGATAAAGCACTGATTTTGCAGGATATGGTGTTCATATTATTATTTAAATACCCTGTTCTTCCCAGTCATATTGTTGAATCCTTAAATTGTTTAACCTGATATGATACCAAGTGTTTGTCTTTGCCATTCATAACTAAAATCTAATCTGCTATAACTTAATCATTTGCCAAGTTAATCTTTGAGTAATTAACATCATCCGTCTTAAAACAATAACAGAAGCTAATCAATCTTTAGTATTTTTCTCTTTTAATAATATTGTATTGTTTCTTTGCGCACATCCCCAAAACGCTCGCATATACATATATGCACAAATATGTATACATAAACATATACGTTCACACATATAGGAAGGCATTTATACATACACATAACCGCTCTCTCTCTCTCTCTTTCGTGTCTCTCTGCATATATATATATATATATATATATATATATATAAATGTGTGTGTGTGTTTGCGCGTGTTAGTGTGTGCATATGTGTATTGTAGGTGTGCGTATATGTATGTATGTACATATATATTATAAGTACATACACACACACACAAATGCACATACTCATCCGAGGTGTTCTAAAATCTCTTTGATAGAATAATCCTCCGGTAAATTATTTACCTATTATCATTAACCAGCCTAAATTAATTGTTAAAGAACCTTCAGAAGCCAATAAAACAATAACCTAATTGTATCATTATTATTATTATTATTATTATTATTATTATTATTATTATTATTATTATTATTATTATTATTATTATTATACACTTACATAATTTATTCCTATTTAATAGACACTTTCCTACTGTTTTATATCGAATGTTGAGCAATTATCTCCCTGTTGATTTGGGGTTTCTGGAAACCAACACAGAAGACATAAAGTTTTCTATTAAATACTGTTTTCCTATTGGATGTGTGAGATTAGAAGAGGAGAAAACGGGCTTTTCCTCAAACCGAAGAACTGATTGGAATGATTTCTCGTAACAGATCAAACTTTGCTAATGCTATCCATGTGGAGCTAGAATTAAGACTTCTACAAATTTAAAGCTAGAGCTGTCCTGCTATCGATCTTCCGTACGATTTCTCTCTTCGAAATTTCGCTTAGAAGAATTAAGTCGACCTTAGGCTATGCTAGTTGACTCTTTTCCAGAGTGTTACCCTATAGAATTGAAACTGGAAGCACGTAGGGGTGCGCCAATGTCTTAAACACACATCTGTACATACGCTCTTCATCAATGTTTGTATGTGCATATATTTATATGAGGTAATGTGTGTCTGGGTACCAATTGCATATGTGTGCACCACCACCACTACCACCAACACCACCAACACCTCCACTACCACCAAAACCACCACAACCACCGCCACCACCACCACCACCAGCACCAGCACCAGCACCAGCAGCAGCAGC
>NC_068986.1:89633934-89636038 GCF_001194135.2 Octopus bimaculoides | reverse complement strand
CCACCAAAGGCAAGTAAAATATCAAAACACATTGGCCATCTTGTCACATCACCCTCCATATCACCGCATCCCCACTCCCACCCCACCTAAGTTTTACGCGCCATTTCGTTGGTCCGACACAAGAGAGATAATCGATGTTTATTTTTGCCTTGTTTTCCCGCCATTTCACTTGATGAGAATAAAAAGAATTTTTGATGTAATTAAACAAATATAAAATCAGGGAAATTGTATCTGATTGGATAATTGATCGATTTTGATATGGTACTCTCGTGGTGGTGGTGGTGGTGGTGGCTGGGTGGTGGCAGTGGAGTCGTTGGTGGTGGCGTTAGTGCTGCTGGTGGTGGAAGTAGTGTTGCTAGTACTATTGATGTTGGTGGCGATGTCGGTGTTAGTGGGCCCTCCTTATGTTTTTAGTGTTGTTGGCGGTGGTGGCGGTGTTGTTGGAGTTGTTGTTGTTGATATTGGTGTTGTAACGTTGTTGATGTTGATGTTGATGCTGATTGTGATAGTGTTGGTGCTGCTGTTGTTTTGATGGTGGTGGTGGGATCGGTAGTGTTTCGGGGTGGTATAGTTTGTAATGTTTTTGCTGGTGCTGTTGATGATGGAGTTTGTGTTACTGCTGCTGCTGCTGTTGGTGTTAATGGTGATGAAGCTGACGGTGTCATGGTGATGGTGTGGATGGTGGTGCTGGTGCTGCCAGTGTTTGTGTCTATAATGTTGTTGAAGTTGTTGGTTAGCCACAGGTCAAACTTGATCCAGCACACCTATAATGAAAGGTACTCCAACTATGGTCATCTTTTATATTTCTCATCGCTCTGTACACGCAGCCATAGCTATGTAGTTAAGAAGCTCGCATTGCCAGTATGTGGTCTCGGCTTCAGTCACACTGTGCGAAACCTTAACAATGTGCATTAGAGTCGATTTGTTTAATTAAAGCATTTCGGTTCATGCCCCAACATGGCCGCAGTCAAATGACTGAAACAATTAAAAGATGAAAAATATTCTGGGAATCCAAAACCACAGTATCCAGCGTGTTCTTTTATAAGCCAATAAGTACTGAATTGAGGGCGATTTGGCGGCTATATCAAGCAAATCGAGTGACCACGCACAAGATCCCTCGTTAGATCATGTTTTATTGTTGGTGATGACGGCATTGATGGTGGTCGTGGTGATGGTGGTGATGTCTGTAGCGATAGTGGTGTTGTTGGTGTTTGCTGCCGCTTAGCCCTTCGTCAGCTTGGTCCCAGATCAATTCTGATCATTTAAACCTACGATCGAATAAATTCCATTCGTCGCTATCACATCTTATATCTAAATATACACCGCTCCATGCGCCCGTTTTTCTAAGACCATACAGTGTAATTTGAAAGAGATTTGGTTTTTTATTCTTAACAGGTCAAGCGACACGAGAAACCTACGTCTTCAGTAGGCTGTTCTTTACCACTATTTATGTTGGTGTTATCATTGATATTGTTGTTGTAGTCATTGGTATTGCTGTCATCATATTTATTTAGCCGTGGGTCAGCCCTGATCAAGATGTCGAACTATGACAGCTAGGTAGTCAGTCGCATAAATGACGTACTATCCAAAGACCAAGGGTTGTAGATGTTCAATGCCTTAACATATACATACATGCATACATACATACATTCATACATACATACATACATAATATATAAATAATATATATAAAGAACATATATATATATATATATATACACATACATATATATACAGAGAGAGAGGGTGAGGAGAGGAGGGATAGATTGACAGATACATAGACAGAAGAGTAGAGAGATAGACAGAGACAAACATTAATCACAGTAAAATAGGAAAATATATGGCTTCCATGACCAAAGAGCGGAAAAATTGGTGTTGTGACAGAGAATCTTTACCTACGTACTCGCACGCGTGTGCACACACGTACGCGCCCGTTCACACACACACACACACACACACACTCTCCGTGTATACATGTGAGTTTGTGTGTATTCCTGCGTCTTTGTGTGTGTACGTACATATATGTATATATGTGTATATATATATATATGTGTGTGTATATATATATGTATATATATATATGTAAATATATATATATATGTAT
>NC_068986.1:89631171-89633637 GCF_001194135.2 Octopus bimaculoides | reverse complement strand
ATATATATATATATATATATATGAATATACAGTATGTATATATGTATGCGTACATACAGAGAAAGAGTGAGAGAAGGAGAGCGAGAAGGGGAGCGGGAGAGATGGATTGCGAGAAAGTAGATTTATCGAAGTAAACAGTACAAGATATTTTATGAGGTAATTTGCATAATTAAAAACCAAGTTTTGCGTCTGTTATGGAAACATACAAACTCACCTATTTACATATACATAGCCCACATATATACAAACACATACATACTGACGTACAAACATACATTCCTACACACATACATTCCTACATACATACATAGATACATACATACATACATACACACACATATATACTTTAACTTTTTAAGAAGAGAAGAGTGGGTAGGATTTTTAAGATCTGTGCAGACAGACTTTAAGAGTTGGATGGTATCATTTAAACATCATCTCCTAAATAATACCTTATCCAAGTGTTCAAATCTGAAGATGTCCGGTAGTGAACTCCGATCGTGAACTCCTCGGAATGTACTCGATATTCGGCGAATTTCCACGGTACTTCTGACCTGGGAGAGAAACACTGGGTAGTTATACTTGGGTAGATTTATGCCGAAAACCTGTGGATGATGTTAATATTTATAGAAAGGCTAAGGTGACGAGCTGATAGAATATTTAGTACGCCGAGAAAAATGCCTAGCAACATTTCGTCCGTCTTTACGTTCTGAGTTCAAATTCCACCGAGGTCGACATCGCCTTTCATCTTTTTGAGGTCGATAACACGACTGCCAGTTGAATGCTGGGGCAGATTTAATCGTCTTAGCCCCCTCCACGAAAACTTGCTGGCCTTCTGCCAAAATTTGAAATCAATATTTACAAAAAGGTCAGACTCTCTTGGTCTGTCACATTCTGCAGTCCGAGAGCAAGTGATAGTTACAGAATATATAATGAATAAGAGTGGAGGCGCAATGGCCCAGTGGTTAGGATAGCGGACTCGCGGTCATAGGATCAAGGTTTCGATTTCTAGACCAGGCGTTGTGAGTGTTTATTGAGCGAAAACACCTAAAGCTCCACGAGGCTCCGGCAGGGAATGGTGGCGAACCCTGCTGTACTCCTCCGCCACAACTTTCTCTTACTTCCTGTTTCTGTTGTGCCTGTAATTCAAAGGGTCAGCCTTGTCACACCGTGTCACGCTGAATATCCCCGAGAACTACGTTAAGGGTACACGTGTCTGTGGAGTGCTCAGGCTGTTCCATTGATCGGATCAACTGGAACCCTCGACATCGTAAGCGACAGAGTGCCAAAGAAGAAGAATGAAGAAGAATGAAAGTGAAGCTTTTAAAACTCCAAGGTGTTACAGAAATATTAATGATGTCATATTTCAGTTGAAGATATTACATATGTGATAGCAACTGCCCCAAACTAAGGTATTAAGGTATGACCTTTCTATAGGGAATGATGTTCTTGCTAAAATAAAATACAGTGTCAGCTGCGAGGAAGATTTCTTTGGGATAAATGGCAAAAAATATATGTTGTTGAATACATAAATACGTATCAACGCATAGAATAACGGTTGTTGTTGGTACTCCGTCGCTTACGACGACGAGGGTTCCAGTCGATCCGTTCATCGGAACAACCTGTTCGTGAAATTAACGTGCAAGTGGCTGAGCACTCCACAGACACGTGTACCCTTAACGTAGTTCTCGGGGAAGCCACAGTGTTACAAGGCTGACCCTTTGAATTTCTGGCACAACAGAAACAGGAAGTAAAAGTGAGAAAAAGTTGTGGTGAAAGAGTACAGCAGGGTTCGCCATCATCCCCTGTCGGAACCTCGTGGAGCTTAGGTGTTTTCGCTCAATAAACACTCACAACGCCCGGTCTGGGAATCGAAACCACGATCCTATGACCGCGAGTCCGCTGCGCTAACCACTGAGCCATTGCGCCTCCACAGAACAACAGTAGAATATTTAAAACTTATGCAAACAAGTCTGAAATAGTTGTTTGAGTCCGAAAAGAAAAAAAAATGGATATTGACAGAAGTCATGTGTCCTGCGGAGGTTACGAGTAAATATTTATTTCCTAATTAAGAGAAAAGAGAATTTTTACAAAAAAATGGATTTCGAAATCTACATTTTCTCTACACTGATTAAATTCATCAACTATATTAATAATTATCAGTCTATTCGACTATGTTAATAAATGTATGAGTGCTATCTCGAAAAGCTCGAATTTTCTGTCAAAGAAAGTATTACATTCTTTACAAATAAACGGAACAGTAAAAATATACACACATTTTCTAAAATTCAACTTGTATAGTTTCACACTTTAGGAAATAGATTGTAGCGGGAATTAAAGACAAACCACCTGATAGGCCGTTATCCATATTCACTACATGGATGTGCAAACGCCTAAACCAGTGGTTCCCAATCCTTTCATTTAAATGAGTTTTCCCACGGACCCCTTTTAATATGCTTATCCTTATGT
>NC_068986.1:89629496-89630088 GCF_001194135.2 Octopus bimaculoides | reverse complement strand
CACACACACACACACACACACACACACACACACACACGTATATTTCAACGAGTTTCTTGTAGCTTCTCTCTACCAAATCCACTCGCACGGCTTTCGTCAGCCCGAGGCTATAGTCACATACCCATGGGGCCATGGTGTGGAATTGAACCAAAAGCCATGCAGTTTGGAAGCAAGCTTTTAACCATACAGCTATACCTCTGCCTCTATATATTATATGTTCACACACACACACACACACACACGCACGCACACACGCACACACATATTCATATGTGTATATGTGTGTGTCTGTGTCTGTGTATGTGTGTGTGTGTATCACACATAGATGTGGGAATTCGACTGTCTAGAAATGTCAACCAAAGTTTTCAAATTGTAAGCTACCGTCACAAGTAGAGGAAGAACATATTGCAGTTCTATATTTAAGAGATGAGGAATTATGTACATTATTTACATTATTTATATTTGACGGATATTTGTCTTCATCTTGTCCTCATCTTAACACAACGGATATTTGTTCTTATTTTAACACAACGTTTCGGTTGATATACCCTCCAGCCTTCATCAGGTGCCTTGGGGAAATTTATATATATAT
>NC_068986.1:89626751-89628920 GCF_001194135.2 Octopus bimaculoides | reverse complement strand
TCTCCCTTTCTCTCCCCCTTCTCAAGCTCTTAAGGGCATATGGCGTAGTGGTTAAGAGCGCGGGCTACTAACCCCAAGATTCCCAGTTCGATTCCAGGCAGTGACCTGAATAATAATAATAATAATAATAATAATCATAATATTAATCATAATAACATCGAAAAATACATTAGGAATGAGAACCCAGGTTCGATATTTCTCCAAGACACCTGATGAAGGCTGGAGGGTATATCAGCCGAAACGTTGGGTTAACAACAGAGAAGATGAGGACAAATATCCGTCAATTGTAAATGATGTAAATAATGCACATACTTCCTCATCTCTTAAATATTAGAAAGAAATGTTAATACACACACTAAGGCAGTGATTTAGCAGAATATATAGAACCGGATCAAATATTGCAAATACTGTATTCAATTTTGTCGCTTTCATCTTCTTCTCTAATTTACCTTACTCTTTTTACAGTTCCAGTTCTTTTAGTTTTTCTAATTTATGAACCCCTTCCATCTTCTCACTTACTTAACCTTACTTTCACTTTTAAAATCCGCATACATCTCGCGTACATCTATACACCATCTTTTTATCCTATTCATTCTTTCTTCCTGTATTTTACTCCACCTTTCTAAATTTGATTACATCCTGCAAAATGTCTTTCTTACTCCATAAGTCCCTCTCTCTTACTCACTCATTGCTTATCTCACGTTCTGCTTTCATATTTTCTCTTCCCTCATTCAACTCCAGCCTTAAATTATATAGTACTCTTCCCACCCATTAATATGTGTTCTCTTAATTCACAAGTGTACCACACATTCTGCTCCCAGATTCTTTAGTTTGAAATTTAATTCGCCTCCTCCTCTTTGATATTCGTCCTCCTCTTTGATATTCCACCTCCTCTTTGATATTCCTCCTCCTCTTTCATATTCCACCTCCTCTTTCATATTCTTCCTCCTCTTTCATATTCCACCTCCTCTTTCATATTCCACCTCCTCTTTCATATTCTTCCTCCTCTTTCATATTCCTCCTCCTCTTTCATATTCCTCCTCCTCTTTCATATTCCTCCTCCTCTTTCATATTCTTCCTCCTCTTTCATATTCCACTTCCTCTTTCATATTCTTCCTCCTCTTTCATATTCCTCCTCCTCCTCTTTCATATTCTACCTCCCCTCCTCTTCTTCCTCCTACTCCTCCTTCTGCTTTAACTATCTTTAAAAAGATATTTTCCCATTCACATCTATATCTCTTATTACTCCTCCCTTCATTTAAATTCAGCTTTCATACTACGTTTTCCGATATCCCCATTCCTCCCCTTTTTTCCCTCCCCTTCTCTTTGCTTCAGTTTTATTCCTCCTTACACTTCAGCTTCCATATCGTCGCATCATTATTAAATATCCACTACCACAATAAATCATTCTCTTACTCTACCTCCTGTTCAGTTTTTCCTGTTTCCATCTGCACCACGACTTCAGAATTTCACCTGTTTTTTTTCTTTATCCTGTTATATATGAAGATAATGCCGTAGATAAATTATATCAACAGGCTATATGCATATCTATCTATCTATCTATCTATCTATCTATCTATCTATCTATCTATCTATCATCTACTTGTCTCTCCCACTGTATAATTGCATGTTTATATGTATGTATGTATGTATGTATGTGTGTGTGTGTGTGTGTGTGTGTGTGTGTGTGTGCGCGTGTGTGCGTGTGTAAGTGTGAATCAGATGTTATAGATATTGGAGACTATTGAACTCTAGTAGTGGAGGAAACGCGCTCAGTTACATAGATGTTATGGGAAGAGAAATACAGCCCGAAATTTAGGACCTATCATATCTAATGGGTGGGACAAACATACGTGGCATTGCAACCGCTTCAAGAAGAAGGCTAGTTAGTGCTTGAATTACACACGCGCTCACGCACACAAACGCGCTCACGCACACACACGCGCTCACGCACACACACGTGCTCACGCACACACATATACACATAACTTCACATATGTATATATGTATGTGTATATGTATATATATATATCTATATATATATACGTGTGTATATATAGATATATGTGTGTATGCATGTATGTATGTATGTATGTATATATATATATATATATATGTTTGTGTACGTACATATGTATTCATAATACATACATATGCATATATATATAT
>NC_068986.1:89625362-89626466 GCF_001194135.2 Octopus bimaculoides | reverse complement strand
CATATATATTCATATATACATATATATACATATATATACACATATCTATCTATTTATCTATCTATCTATCTATCTATCTATCTATCTATCTATCTATCTATCTATCTATATTTCGTGCAACCCGTAAAAAAAGATGTGGTTTATTTCTGTCTCATTAAATCCTGATGTTTCTGCTACATGTGTTTCTCCGTTTTTATCTTGTGTTTCATTTTGTCTCCCTTTAGTTATTCTTGGTTCTTCTTGATCGGAGCTTCTCTTCTGTTTCTTCTCGTGCTTCTATATTCCCTTTCTCAATGTTTCTACCTTGCACTTCTTTCATTTTCCCCCCATCTTGCCCTATATTTTACTAACTATTCACCTCTCTTTCTGCTAACTACTGTGCTGTTTCTTAATCCGTTTCTTTCCTATTTTGCCAATATTTCACTTGTCTATTAAATGTAAATACCCCTCTCCTCCCATCTATCTCTGTGTCTCTCTCATTTCCCATGTAAACAGGTGTTGATGACCACGAACCTCTATGGCAATGCCTGAAGATGCATTCATTTCCTTTACCTGTAACCTTCTGCTAGTATATTTATGGGTTTTTTTCTGTTAGTCTCCTGCTCCCCGAGTTTCACTAAAAGAACAGCTTATATTTACCCTTGAGGGGAAAAAGGGTAGCTTACGTGACAACAAAGCATGTTCACACAATGGTGGGCTTGTGTTACATGCGTCTAGAGGGCCAGTATCCACGTGACTCCTGTTCGTCTTAGTGACAGAATCATCTGTTTTGGCACGGACCTGCATAAGTGCGGGTGTATGCCAGAGCAGACGCGGGAGTCGCAGTGCGTGAGGGGTTAATTTCATACTTCCCAGAACTCCTGTGCTCCTTATTTCTACAAATTTGTTTGTAGCAGCGTTCCTCGCTATTTCATTTCTATTAGTAGACCCACTCCTTATAGAGTGTAGACAGACACCAACAAACAAAAATGGTCTTATACACATATAAGCTCTCTCACATATATGCAAACATATATACATGTATGCATATGTACACACACACACACACACACACACACACACACACACACACGCACACACTCAGACACACACACACACACACAC
>NC_068986.1:89623889-89624810 GCF_001194135.2 Octopus bimaculoides | reverse complement strand
CACACACACACACACACACACACACACACACACGCAACCCCCAACACGGCGCCCACGCACCCCACGTTCTGCGTCACCTCCCCCACCGCAACTACACACCATCCAGATTTCGCGCGGGTAAATTCATGCAAAGCTATTAATGTAAGCGTGTTTTAGCCGTCAGCTCTTCGGCTGCTGGCGAAGCCAGTGTAAGCATATTGCAGCAAGTAGAGAGTTTTATTATATATTTCGATTGACTTTCAAAAATCAGATTAATGTTAAATAAATAAATTTTTAAATATAAATAGAAATTCTTGATTTGTTTTTTTCTTATATTATTATTATTGTTATTATTATTACTATTATTATTATTATTATTATTATTATTATTATTTTGCTTTCATTTTGCCTCTCTTCCTCTTTCTCGTCTTCTGATTCGCCTCTATCCAACACCTCTTTGTATAAATTTCTTTTACTTACGTTCATCTATCTTACTTTCCCTTTCTGCCTTTCCATTCGCAGTTCAGTTTCTATATAGTTTGTAACTCTTTCTCTCTCCCTCTCTATCAGCATATATATATATGTATATGTGTGTGTATGTGTGTGTGTATATATATATGTGTGTGTGATTGTATATCTTACTCTTTCTTTACACGGTCTCTTTTAAGCGTGGCTTGTCTCTCGTTTCTGTCTCTGAGGCGCTCTCTCTTCCTTCTACTCTCTCTTCTCCCGGAAATTAAACACACGAAAATACCTATTGCTGTTTCGGATAAGTGAAGCTTTGGATAATAGAGGATGTTCTGTATTTTCGTCAATTCGTAATTATTTTTGCAGCCAGATGCACTTTTGTTTAATCTAAATTTCGGATACACACACACACACACACACGCACACACACACAAACACACACACACAAGCACACACACACACACACACACACTC
>NC_068986.1:89618646-89622828 GCF_001194135.2 Octopus bimaculoides | reverse complement strand
TATATATATATATACACACACACATACATATATGTATACTCAAGCAAAAATATATATACATACCTACACATGTACACACGTGTATGTATATATATTTGTATCTCTGTAAGTTTGTGTGTGTGTGTACATAGTGATCTTCATAATATTTACAAGTCTATGTGCATGTATAAGTACACTAATATATACATGTGTATGTATATATGTATTTATACATATATGTATACATACATACACACACAAACATATATATATATATATATATATATATATACACATACGCATGCATGCACACAATTATATATAT
Organism: Octopus bimaculoides; assembly: GCF_001194135.2. NCBI lineage: Eukaryota > Metazoa > Mollusca > Cephalopoda > Octopoda > Octopodidae > Octopus > Octopus bimaculoides. The sequence continues at coordinate 89,622,524 of NC_068986.1, read as the reverse complement.
ATATATACTTATATATATATATAGATAGATAGATATGCACACACACACACACACACATCCTCACTCACGCACTCACTCTCACACGCAAATACGCAAATACACATATATGAATAGAAAGCAGTTATTAACACGAAGCTACTTCATTTTGCTTATATCTACATCTTTACATTAATCGAATATTTCAACAGAATCATCGTCTTCGTTTTGCTTCGTTTTCGTACGAGCCAGAAACATTTTGGATTTTAATTTGTTTTCCATTATAAAAATGCAATACAAATTTGTATTTCGTTGTAGATATTTTATTACAGCGCACAAAACGTAGATAAACCAGTAATTATAAAAACAAAAATATATTACTTCTTGACAATTTTTTTGGTGGGGAGAAAGCGTGAAATTAAATGACTTCGAATGTGGTAAATAAAATATTGACTAAATTCAAATGAAAATAGTGTATTTGATTGCCTTTACATCGTAATTTAACAAACACGAATATACACACACTCAAACACAAAAGGAGAAAAAATTACTCAGACATACGCATGAACAGAACATCATTTAATGTTGCAAAATAAAGCTGTTATTGTGTGTCTTTGTAGATGCTGGCTGTTCAAAAACTATCGTCTGCTTTTTATAAAAATTATAAACTGAGCTCTCGTTACAAGGTTTTCTTTGTTTCATATTTAATATTGACGTTCTTGCTAGACACAAGGCCATAAATTTGAAGGGAACAATTTTTGTTTTTCGTGGTGATGCTTTTTCTCAAATGTATTAATTTCGTGAATGAAGTTTAATGACTTCAACTGGGATGTAAAATAACGAGGCTGTCTCTTCTTTCGGAGAACTTATTGCTTGCGTTCGGTCCACACGACATATTTGCCTTTAATATTAATATAAGCAAGGCGGTGAGCTGGCAGAAACGTTAGCACGCCGGGCGATATGCTTAGCGGTATTTCGTCTGTCTTTACGTTCTGAGTTCAAATTCCGCCGAGGTCGACTTTGCTTTCGATAAATCAAGTACCAGTTATGTACTGGGTCGATCCAATCGACTGGCCCCCTCCCCACAAAATTTCGAGATTTGTGCTGAAAGTAGAAATGAATATTACCATATGCAAAATAAGGCGGCGACTGGCAGATTGTTCGGACGCCGGGCAAAATGTTTAGCAACATTTTATCTGTCATTACATTCTGAGTTCAAATTCCGCCGTGGTCAACTTTGCTTTTCATCTTTTCGGGATCCGTAAAATAAGTACCAGTTGAGTATAAGTCGATGTGATTGACTAATCCCCTGATCGAAATTGCTGGCCTTATGCCAAAATTTGAAACCAGTATTAATATAAGCAAAATAAGGCAGCGAGCTGGCTGAATCAGCAGGCTGGACAAAATGCTTAGTGGCATTTCGCCTGTCATGTTCGAGTTCCCATTCAGCCAATGTCGACTTTACCTTTCAACCCTTCGGGATCGGTGAAATAGTACTGGTTGAGCACTGGGGAGTGGGGTCTATGTAAACAATTTCATCTTCCTATCAACGTTGCTGGCTTTGTCAAAAATTAGAAAGAAATGTTAATACACACACTAAGGCAGTGATTTGGCAGAATATATAACACCGGATCAAATACTGCAAGGTATTTCTTTACCGAAGCTCTACTGATTTTGCCAAAACTCTAGAGAAGACATGTCAAACTCTCAGCCCGTGCAGCAATTTCATCCGGCCGCGGGACCATTTTGATATCAGCATGAAATTGGTCCAAATGGCGGCATGAGCAAATAGAGTACTTTGCTGCCCTCAGCAACACCTATGCTTTCTTGTTACAACTACAAATACATCGTGTGTGGCTAAAGCAGGCCATTCCATTATATATAGCACTGACTGCACTACCTGGTTGACATAACTGCGCATCTCAATGTTTTAAACATCTAGCTCCAGGGACGGGATCGCAAGATCTGTGATATGTATGACGCAGTGAAGGAATTTCAAGTGAAGCTGCACTTATGGGAGACACAAATGCACCAATTGAACTTGTCTCACTTTCACTGTTGTCAAATAATATTGAACCAAGTCAGCGCCACGGTGTCCCCAAAGCAACACTTTGCTGATAAAGTGAGTGCGCTCCGCACTGAATTCGCACTGTTTTAGTGACTTTGAAGTTAAAATAAAATAATTTCGAGCTGCTTCGCAACCCATTTGCTATCAATGTGGAAACTGCACCTGCACATATTCAAATGGAGCTGATAGAACTGCGGTGTAATGGACATTAAAGACAAAGTACCACTCTGTGGGGCCTGCATAGTTTACGCGTTTCATACCTGAAGCAATGCCCCAGCTCCGTTTACATGCAGCTCGAACGCTGTCTTTGTTTGGATGCACATTTCTGTGTGAGCAGCTGTTCTCTGTGATAAAGATGAATAAAACGTCACATAGGAGTCGTCTCACAGATGAACACTTGCAATCCATCCCGAGAGTCTCAACAACACAGAACCTTGCCCCAAACATCAATGAACTCGTTGCCAAGAAAAGATACCCAGTATGTAACTCGGACAAAATGCAAAAAGAAAATTGAAAGTTTTGATTTATCATTTCAATTTTTACTAAAATGCACATTTTTTATCTATATGTTTCTTCTTTTTCTTTGGCAACATCTTCTTATTTTAAATTTTTATAATTTTGACAGGAGATATTTTTATGCAGAGCAAAATATATTAAGTAATTTAAATTAAAGTTAATCTATTTTTGGAATAAAATTATATGCCAACTATTTCAATACATGTTCGTGTTCAAAAAGTTTTAGTCTGTTCAATAAATGATTATCTTGTTCGGTCCGCGACCTAAAGTGTGCTTTGAGTTTTGGGCCTCCTGCGCGATTGAGTTTGACACCCCTGCTCTTGAGTGTCGGAAAAATGTCTTGTAGCATTTGATCCAGCTCTTTGTGTTCTGAATTTGAATCCCACCATGGTCAATTTTGCTTTTCATTTCCCCACCCGGATTAATAAAATAAAGTACCAGTCAAGTACAGAGGTGAAAATTGCTGGCATTGAGTCTAAATTGGAAAAATACTCTAATAGAAATGTTATTAGAGTTAAATCAGTTATTCCTTTTATCTCGTATCCCTCCCGTGATAAAATAAGTACCAGGTGTATATCATGGTTGATATAATCAAATATATAAAGCTAAAGTTTGTCACGAAACTACAAGCTCTTTAGGCCAAAGGGATTACTCTGGTTTATGAAGCGTTAAGCAACAGAAAATATTAAGCTCTCTTCTGAAAGGAACGTCAGTCAGTCTCAGGGGTAACTCCTAGTTGCTGAAGCTGGTAGACATTTTCAATACAGTGGAATGAAGCAACATGGAATAAGGTGCCTTTTTCATGAACACGATGCGCTGTTACCAAAGTTAGAAATCAATATAATTATGATAAGAAAACTGAACTAACCCACTAGGTACATCATAAGTCTTGTTGAATTTACTCTATGTCTTTCCAGATGCGATGAAAAATGAACCAGTCATATACTGATGTTCATGTAATTAATCGACTGTGCTCCACCACTACAATAAAAACAATGGCCACGTGTCAAAAATATAATAATCCAATGTGTTGAAGGTAGAAATAGTTATAGCTGCGTGGTTAAGAACCACGCTTTGCAACAACGTATTCTCGGGTTCAGTTGCACTTGTCTTCTAAGTGAATTTGATTTGGTAGACTGAAACTGTGTGACAGGCCTCTGTGCATGTATATATATATATATATATATATATATATAGAGTGAGAATTTACAAAAAAAACAAAAGACGAAGACGGGTGTGTAAACAACAAACAGATGTATTAGTTTAACGCTCGGGAAGTGAGAAAGTCTTTTACGTTTCGAGCCTGCGCTCTTCGACA